>NC_054603.1:600000-900000 GCF_004785595.1 Juglans microcarpa x Juglans regia | reverse complement strand
TTGGAAGAATTGGCTTTTATTCTTATACATCCTAAATCATTACATCCTTTGAATTACAAGCGGCCGGCCATGCACTTACATTAGGGAAAAACAATATCCTGGTCCCTATAAAAATATATGACCCCATCTTCTACAATCTAAATGAACTCCTCAACCAGTTTCCCAAAGTCAAACTTCCCATTGCTGCATTCTACAGCGTTTAAGACCTCTTGGAAAGTAGACACGCTGCATGGAACTACCAGGCCAGTGCTCTGCTCGAACCCAAACTCGTTGTATGATTTCTCCAACAACATCTTGAACAATGGGTGCGAGAGAAAGCTGGTTGGAACCACAAACCTTTGACGCTCCTCTCCTACATATACCGCAAAGAAACCTGTTGGCGTTTTGGGAGAAAGAGAAGCTTCCTCAAATTCCTTGAGCAAATATTCACGAAGTGTTAGTTCCTGAGCAACTCTACCCAGAACCTTTACCTTCTTTGCTAGTTTCTTGAAAGACACCATTTTCTTACCCATCATTTCTCTATCTATATATGCACTTCAAAGGAAGATCAGGAAAGAACAGGGTGGGAGAGCAAGAGACTGATGAAAATTTAGAGATCAGGTATGGAGCCAAAGGGGAGGTGACCTCATGACATGGGCTTAGTGGGAGTATTGGTGGGTGGAGAGGATTTTATTTGCAATGTGGTATGGGAGGAATGTCTGGTTGACTATAGAAAATTTTGGAATACATGACCATAATTATAAAAAATCACATAAAATTTTGAAAAATCAATGATGGGATGGCACTATATTGCATTATATCCTACGGTGATGCACTGTTGGGTGGGCCGACAATCCTAATCATTTTAGTGCCGTGAAGAGTGAATAATATTTAAAGCCAGTAAACTGACATATGTTTGGCAAGTAACATCGACCACAAAATTTTCATTTTGTCTTATTTTATTATTATAATTTTTTTAAAATTTTTATACAAAATATAATAAATTTTTTAATTTTTTTAAAATTTAAAATAATAATAATATTAAAAAATAATATTTTAAAATTTCCATCTCACTATCAGAGAGAAGGTACCATTTGCCGAAGAAACTGAGTCAAATGACAACCGCTAATTGTGGCTCTAGTGCTTTGACAGACTTTGTAAATTTAAACAGTCATTTATACTTTAATGGAATCTTGATTCAATAACTAGCAAGAGGACGAAATGCTCGTTTGTTTACGGATGAAATAAGATAAAAAGTTGAAATAAAATAAAATATTATTAAAATTTATTTTTGTAATATTATTTTTATTTTAAAATTTAAAAAAAAATAATTATTTTTTATAATTTATATAAGAATTTAGAAAAATTATAATAATTAGATGATTTGATATGAGTTAAAAGAGTTTGATTGGAAAAAAAAAAAGAGAGTGTGACTCTTGAATATCCACGCAGTATGTTCTTTTCTTCCAATAGAATGTTGACATGGATTACGTTTCGATGTAAAAGAAAAAATATTTAATTTCTAATTTTTTTTCGTATTTTTGAACTTTCGAGAACTTCAAAGCTTATGATTTTTTCATTTAAGAAAAGTCAAACATTGAAAAAATTAGAAATAAATGTTGATGTTAATCAAATGGGGTGCCTCCTTGAAATGACTCGAAATTATTTCCAAACCACAAAAGAATTACATTGTTTTAGAGTCCAATGGCAAAAGATGAGAGAAAAAGTTTGGTGGACAGCATGATGTAAAATAGAAGATACAATATTGTCGTTAATTTAATAATGTCTTAGAAGATGACATTACTTGTTAAAATGGTCAAAAGACAACTTGAACTTGTGAGGTGGAAAGTGCTAACCAACAAAACAACACAGGAATAAAGAGCGGAGACGGCCTGAGAAATTTTTAAATGGAATAGTTGACTTGGGCCGGGACTTATGCCGCTAGAATCCACTCGTTGACGCCACCGTAGACGTGAGTCTCCCGTATCACCCATTTTGTACTTCACAACACTCGGGACGGCAGAGACTCGTTTGTTTTTACAAATGAAATCTTATTTTATTCTCAAATAAAAATAATTTTAACATTTTTCAATCTCAAATAAAATTAATATTATAAAACTATATTCTTACATTAATTTAATTTTATAATATTTTTTATTTAACTTTTTCTCTTTTATTTTTCAAAACCTACAAAATATTCAATTCAAATTATCATACTATTGTTTATAAATTATCTTACTACTATTTACAAAATTCTCATCTCACTCTCCAAACCTGCCCGTTAAAAGTTGAATAAAATATTGTTATAAATATTTTTTTAATATTTTTTTTGTTTAGAGTTTGAAAAAGTTGAATTGTTTATTTTATTTTACGTGAGAATTTGAAAAAATTATAATGATTAAATGAAATGAGATGAGTAGAGAGAGTTGTGAAAACTTACGAGACCTTAGACCACGAGTAAAGCTAAATATAGTTGGCCAAGTTGAGTAATACTATGTACAGTTGTGGAGTGAATAAATATTGCATACTTACTTTAAAAAAAGTGAGGTTTATTATTGAAAAATTAACTAATTTTTATATGGATCTCGTATTTACTCACTTTTTTTAAAGAGATTATGTGACGTTTGTGCACTCTACGACTGTAAATATCATTTCTCGAAAATTATGAGTTTAGCATTAAAAAAATAATTCTTTTATGTTGATTCTTGATTTATCAACTTTTTTTTAAAGCTAATGCACGAAACTTAAACAACTATAACTATAAGAAAAATTATATACATTAACCATTATTTACTATCCTACAACCTACATCTTATGAAAAATACTCTCGTATTTTATGAAAAACACAATCATACTTTATGGAAAAAAAAAATTATAAATGTGAAGTGTAAAAATAAATAGTAACTGATGAATAAAATTCCACTAATAATAAATATCATTTATTGATACAGCCTACTTCACTAGTTTTCCAATATTGGAGAATACTCTTATTTTCTATACACCCTTGACGGTTCCGTTTACAGCGTTTGATTTACTTTATTTATTTCTTAATAAGAGATTATGGGTGTAGAAAATAATATCTCTCAAATTTCAAGTCCATTAACATTTTGTATCGACCATTAACTGAAACTAATAGATCGAAGCTCAATCCACCATATTCTCTTATTTTCTTTTGAACCAAAAATCAATTATATGACGTTTTAAATCCACCATGGTCACTTATAAATGACGTTTTAAAATTCAAAGATTCATTGTATCACACAGTCAACATTGTAAGCTCAATACCAAACTTCACATAATTGTAATATAAAGTTCGGCCACGAAATGATTATGAATATGGATTTGGAAAAATGATTAGCATTTGGGACATGAGGACATTAAATATCACCAACCAAGAAAACCATTGATGGTTCTATTTTGTTTTATTTTATTTTATTTTTATCTCTATAAATTTTTCAAATTTTTTTAATCCTCTTGATCTTGGTTGGATGTGTGGCCAACTCCTACTGAAGTTACAGGTTTCATTTGGTTTCTAAACTAATTTCAATTTATCTCAACTTATCATTACAATTTTTTTAAATTTCAATACAAAATGTAATAAACAATTCAACTTTTTAAAATTTCAAAATAATAATAATATTAAAAAATAATATTATAACAATATTTTATCATCTCAACTTAACTCATAATTTTTCTTAAGTTCTTAAATTTTTTCATAATTTCTTTCTCAAATATTATTTAAACACAAACATAAAACACTTTTTAATTTCAAATATTCAACTTTTCCATATAATTATTACAATTTCCTCAAACTTCCAATCAAAATATAAAAAATAATACAACTTTTTCAACTTTCAAAACAAAAATTATATTTGATATATTTTTTTTTCACTTTATAATTTTATCTATTTATAGATAAAATGATGATTTTGATTGAGTCAAACAATTTCAATACTATTCACAAAATCATCATTTTATCTAGAGTGGGGCGGCATTGGGTACGCCCAATGATTTTTTTTTTTTTACATTTTTTAATATATTTAAATATTTAAAAAAAATACATCAATATACTTAAAATCACTTCCTTAATTACTAAAAAAAAAAAACCAGCGGTACAATGGGGCCGCACAATAGTTTTACTCTTTTATCTATTCTTTGATAAATATCTATCAATGTTTCGGATGATGAACACCTATAACTGTTTCACAAAGTATATCATAATCAACCTATAAATTTTACAAAATTACCCTCATTACAATTTGAAATTCACATTAAGCACAATTTTCATGTCTATAATTAAAGAAAATGGTAAAAAAGAAGTTAGCAAATATAATAATAAATAAATTATATCTTTCTCGTCGTAAGAGAAGATAGGGTGTTTGGTCTAGTGGTATGATTCTCGCTTCGGGTGCGAGAGGTCGCGAGTTCGATTCTCGCAACACCCCTTGAGAAAACTTTGGGCTTGGCTTTTTTAATTATTCAAATGGGCTGATTTCGAAAACTACCTCCTCTTTCAGGCCCATCATTACGTAAATCATCGGGTTAATGTTCATATAGCCATTTGCTGAGCCCCAATCTTTCCGTTCCCCTCGTTCCCTCAAAATCTTTCTAGGGTTTTCGTTAGCCGAATCTCTCTCACTCTCTACTCTAACCCGCTTGCAGTGTCTTCAACATGAGCAGATCGGGCCAGCCTCCAGATCTCAAGAAGTAACTTTTTCTCTTCTCAACTGTTGTTCTAGTATTTCTCTTCTAATTCCTTTCCTTTTGTTTTGTTCGTATGTTGTAGATTTTAATCCTGTCATTTTCCTTATGTAACAGATATATGGACAAGAAGCTTCAGAGTACGTTCCGTTCGCCCTCAATGAATTCTCAGCCTTCATTTTTCTTCCATTTTCCTTACTTTTTTGGTTCTAGTATACGTTTTTTCCTCTCGTCTGTGAGAAAATCTAGGTCGCGAATATCAATCTAACCATGTAGCTTAGTTTCAGTGAGTTTTTCCCCCCATAAACTAGACCTGCTTAGTAGTTAGTATTTGAACCTTAGGTTTCCCATTTTGTTCATCGTCGTTTATTAAATTCTTCAACTGTTGCCATTCAGTTCTCTTAATTTTTATCTTGTTTTGCTATTGGTTTGTAAAAAAGTGTGAGTTTTATTGTACTCGTTGTTTGTGGTCTTTAGAAGAGATTTCGGCCCAAGTGCGGGTTACTTGGTATTGTGGTTATTTTTCCTAAGCAAACGTTATGTGCCATGATTAGTGCTACAGGTACTTACAATTTTACTTACAAAACTTATTTTGAATTTCAAATTTCATGATTTTCAGCGTATTAATAACTGACACATGGAGAATTAAGTTTTTTGTAAGTTTCTATTAAGTGTATTTAGCATTTTCCTTTGTGCCATTACTCTCAGTTGCTGTGAGTGTGGAAGTGTGGAACTCCTCGTAAGTTTGACTTGCCTACTTTTGTCTTGCCCACCGGTCATGGATTTTACATTGTGGTAGGTTTGTTTGGCTGTTGTTCCTCGTTTTTCAAAGCTCAATTTTTACTTACATTCTGACATACCTTATGAACTATAAGCCGTAATAGGAAGTTGAGATTCATAGAGACCTACGTGCCTAAGGATGCACGTTTGAGATTCACAGAGACCTACGTGCCTAAGGATGCACGTTTTGGAAGTCCTTGGAATAACATTTTGAAGTTTAGAAGTGATAATTTGCAGAGGTTCCCATGCCATCATCTGAAGGCTTGTTTTTATTGTGGGATATTTGCTTTATTCCCTTGCTTGGGCTTTTGGCTCATCTATATGCCAATTTAGCCTTTGCTTGGGTTTTCTTCAAAGGATTGTTTTCTTGAAACTCTCTTGAGATCTTGAGACTCTGAGTTTACGTCTTATGCGCTTAGCTTGTTTTGAATAATCAACATTCAACATTTTTAGTATTTCAACTGCTAAGTCTAATCCCTTATGGCCTTTATAGCTTTCAGGCAAGGGCTTTTAATTATAATACGATTTCAAACCCTAGGGGTTGGCTCAAGTGGTAAAGGCCTTGGGCTTGGTGGTATGCTCCATCCAGGTCTAAGGTTCGAATCCTCTTGGTACAAACAATTTCTAGGGGCCATAGGACTGAGGGAACTTCCCCTTGAATTACCCAATGTGTGCTTGCAAAAAACTCATTTCCAAGGGGTTGTGCAATCCTGAGATTAGTTGGAATTTGTACTTGGACACCCGACATGGCCCGTTTTAGTTTATATGACCAAATTGTGTTTTCTTTGCACTCTTTACTTCTTTGGCTCAGATATTATATATTTGCTAGATTTTGATGGGCTCACTTCTTGTGCCAAGCAAGAAAATTTTTTACGTACCAAATGTTTTAATTCTTGACACAATTCGTGTTTTATATTGCAGTCAAGTTAAATGCAAATCGAATGGTCGTTGGTACGCTTCGTGGTTTTGACCAGTTTATGAACCTAGTGATTGACAACACTGTGGAAGTGAATGGCAATGATAAAAATGATATAGGCATGGTGGTGGGTTCCTTATCCTATTGCTTTTTAATAAAAAAGAACAAAGAAAAACGATAACCTAAACACAGCGTACGTTTTAGCTGATATTACTTTTACCGCTGCAGGTTATCAGAGGAAATAGTGTGGTCACTGTTGAGGCTCTTGAACCAGTAAACAGAAATTAGTTCTCGGTTAATGCGGTGGATTTTATGTATGATCTAGTGTTTATTTTGGATGATGGTATGACAATTATTTTTTTGGAAGGAAGATGTTGTGTAATGTGGATCAGGTGCTTGATTGTTTGAAGCAGTTGCATCACTTATTTCTGCATTCCCATTTTCAAGCAGACTTGATAGTCATATTTTGTATTTCTATGGGTTCTATGGACAGGCAATGACTTCGGTTAATATAGTTCTCATTCAGTCATAACGCTTTATATGCTTTGCTTTTTCCTGCTTGTTTCAAAGGTATTGTATATTTGCATCTGTAGTATTTCTTTGAACTTAACATTTCTGCATGCTCTATGATGTTGGGTGGATTGCCTTTATCCAATCGAGAGAACCTCGTGGCCCCTTCCCCATGTGAGGATTCTCCCAAGAAAGAGAAAAATACAAAAAGATTGAGAGAGATACATTATAAAGAAATAAATAGATAGAAAGAGGAAGATAACTTATAAAAAAAAAAAAATAGATAGAAAGAGGAAGAGAGACCACCAAGGTGGTAGCTCAGTTGGTATGAGTTGGTATTCCATAGTGTCGAGGTCAGCAGTTCGAGTCAGGTGTAAGTCAAAACCGCTTATGGGAGTAGTGCCTAATTAAGGGTCTATGGGATGGGCTTTGGATCGGTTGATAACTTGGTGGTGCTATGGTGACGGACTCGCGCATTGGGTAGTAGCTATGATTTAAACTGGACATTCTACAACTGGGAGGGACTCTTATAGTCACGCCTAGGTAGGGTAGCTACACTTGTTGCTCCTACCTCCCCTTCTTTGCTAAAAAAAAAAAAAAGGAGGAAGAGAGAAAAATAATAAAGAAGAGATTTTTTTAAAAAAAATATGCACACATTGATAATAGGTATTAGTTCACATTTGGATTGGTACCACATTGCCTTTGCACAGTCGGATGGGAAAGAGTTTTTTGAATGCTCGTCTACTGTTTGACATACAAATGCAAAATGCAATGCTATTAGAAATGCTCTTAGTGATTACAAACAGCAGTTTTTTCTTAAAGGGTAACTGCTGTTTGTAATCAGACACCATACTGAGGATATGAAGAATGCCCTTTATTATGTTCAAGTTTTTGTCTGCCTGGGGTAAAATTTCCTAGGACTAGTCCTACAACATTAGGGTACACAAAAAGATGAGCAGCTGCCCGCTTGTTGCAGTTTGAATTTTGAATAGTGAGTACGCATGGAATCACCATGGTTGTCTTCTCTTCAAGTTCTAAAGTTGGCTCTACGATTTAATAAAATAGCTTGCCTGGCTCCATTTCACTTTTCCACTTTTTCTTTCGTCTCTCTGATAACCATTTTTGGGCAAAGTAAAAATTCAAAAATGCCACTGATACATACCAGCTGTCTCAGAAGGCATCTAGCAACTGTTGGAAAGCAAGCTGCCAAGCTTAGAACTAGAAATCAACGTAAAAACAAACAGCTATGCTTTGTGCTTCAGGTTGCAGAGTGATGTTACATGCTTTGATTGACATGAAAGTCATAGATTTATGATACGGTAAAATAGACAACTCAGACCCACCAAGAGCGAATCTCTCTGTTCTTAAATCGCCACTTGCTAAAACTCAAAAGTGTGGAAAAGGTGGCACATGTGTTTGCTAGCAACAGTACTATATTAAGGTCATGATGGCAGTGTGTTTTTGCAGCAGCTGCACCTCCATTGCTTCTACTATACTTCATAATTCATATAATCTTTACTTGCCCACTACTTGTTCTTGATCTTGTTCTTAATTTTTGATTAGTCATGAGTTTCTCCTTTTCTTCTGGACCCGTGAAAGAGGTGTGGTTGGGTGTTGTGGTCCTGGAGCTGGAATCAAAATTGTTAATCTTCTCAGAAAAAGAAATAGAAAAATGGGAAGACATTCAGTTATCACCATCTTGGTTGGTTTCATGACTTAGCTAGCAATGGGGTTTTGGATAAACATACTTTACTGTTGTAAATTTCCAAATGTGAGAGCTAATAACTTCAACAAATGAAAGAAAAAGTTATCAGGTGTAGGGCGTGGGGTAAATAGTAATTAATGCATAGCAAAATCTTATAAAAAAAATAATTATTTTCATCAGTTACTATTCACTGCACACACCCTACACTACTATTCATTGCACACATTTCTAACCCTATAAAAAAATAAAGAAAAAGTTATCATGTGTGAGACGTGATAGTGAGTAGTAATTGATGTATAGTAAAATTTTTACCTAAAATTAAGGTTTTAACCCCTCCCCAAAATAGATTAGAAAAAAGAAAAAATTTAATTGTAAGCGATTTTACGAACTAACATGCGCATTCATTCAATATGATTGGTCAGAAAGTAGATTTTAATAAAAATAGTGCTAATTTAAATTTAGAATATGAAAATAACATCATTAATATGCAGATTGATACGCAAACTTACTTGTACTTAACAAGGACGTTAAAAAAAAAAAAAATACAAACAAGCCATGATCCCATTCGAAACTAGAAAAAATAATTAAAAATAAGAACATTTAAAACTCCCTTACTGGGATAGTTCCTAGTCCAAACTTTATAGCTCAATCATTGGGTTGAGAGGAATTGACAAGATTACCTCTAAACATTGTCATCATTCTCCCACCCAAACTATCTTTTGTCGGTCCAGGAAACCCCTTCTTAGAAGGTAACCAATCTTCAGACTTCTGAATAATCCATTGTAGACGAACCAGGAAGCACACTAGAGAATTTTTTTTATTTTTGGGAGTTTCAAGCTATAAGAACCATCACTCACGTGTTACATGAAACTGGTGGGACCCATGTTCTGGACTCAGACATTACTGTTACACTATCTAAATTATGAAAAAAATTTACACAATTTTCACGCATCATATTTTTTTTAATTTTTATTAAAAATTTAATATATAAATAATGAATAGAAGAATTAAATTAGTTTAAAAAGAATAAATTCAAAAAATATATTAAAAAATTTTAAAATTTTAAAAAAATGTGATACGTAGAAGTTAAGAGGTTGTGTAACGTTACTAAATTATGCTATCTAATCACACCCAAAAGAGAAAAAAAAAACCCAATACCACAATAATTGACGGATTTTCATTACAGGGGATTTTTTTAAAAAAATATTTTTGTAGCTAAAAACGTCTTAGTAAAAGCCATTAATTAATTTACTTAAAATTATAATAATCACTTTGCTAGAATATCTAGAGGTTGCACTTAATCAAAATAAATATGGAAGTGAATGTATTATATAATTAATGCTTGAAGAATTTGTATACCTGAACAAAAATTATTGTAATCAAGAGTGATCTCTATTTCTGTAGAAAATGGAAATAGAAAAAATAGAAATTCAATTATATAAGAATCTCATGTAATGGTTGGTAATTATTTCGTTACCAAAACGGTAAAGAACAATTCTTAAACACTTTCTATTATTGCTGCTAGTATTATTGATGTAATTATTATTTTTGTTGTTTTTTAAGGTACAAGGATTGTTTGGAACTTTTGATTGAAATGAAAGTTAAAAGTTTAAAAAATATTATTAAAATATTATTTATTATTATTATTATTTTAAGATTTAAAAAAATTAAATTATTTTATATGAAAATTTTAAAAAAATTATAATGATGAAATAAGATGAGATGAAATACTTATTGTATTTAGGATCATGCTACGGAGACCAATAGTTTACCGATAGTTGACCGATGGTTTTATTTTTATTTTTTATTTTTTTTTCAAAGCATTAAGAAATATTTTTTAATATTTAAGAAAAGAAAAGAAAAAATAAAAAAATTAATTCAATACATTTTTTAGCATTTGAAAAAAATAAATAAAAATAAAAATACACCTATCGGTGCAAATGTTCGGTAGACCATCGGTCTACCTGGCATTTTCCTTGTATCTAAACAGGTCGTAAGTGCTCAGAGCCTCAGAGAGTTGGAGCCCTACCAATCCTGAGGCGATTGGATGATGGGTTGCTTCTGAAGCGCAAACGCCAAACAACTTCCAACCTCCATTTCTTTCCCTCGAACTATAATACAAAAATCTCATAATAGTTCCTGCGTCTCTCTCCCTCTCTCCAGTCCTACCTCCACGTCTCCGACTCTCCATCCTACCTTACTTCTCTCTTTCTAAGCAAAATCCATTCCCGGTCTTGCACTTTCTCTCTCTTTCGCCACAAACCTCACTACAGGAAAAAGCCAGCCAGGACAGAGGAGATGGAAGATAGAAAAAAAAGGTGATGACAGTCACGTCTTACCCTCCAAAAGACCTTCCTTGAATCCAACTCTACTCCACATCATTCCCAAATCTTGGTCTTTCCGCAGACCCCGACAAGAAAGCCTACTAAAAGAATAGCCTAATAAATTTAGGAAAAACAGAGAGAGAAAAGACCGCGTCTTGCCCACAAAAAAAATTGCCCAAAAGCATGACTGATGTACTCCAATCCCCATCTCACTTCCCTTCACCTTCAAGCTCTTCCACACCCAATGGTGGGTCACACCCACTTACCATTATTAACGGCCCCACAATAGATGACCGTTTGGATATAGAGGAGGGAGAGGAAGGAGTTGGAGAAGGAGACAGGAAAAGCGAGGAAAGAGACAGAGAGGGAGATCAGCTGTCTCTTTTGACACTTTTGGTGGCTGCTTTTAGGAAGTCGTTGATTAGGTGTAGTACTGCTGGGTCAGGGAAGCTCTCTTCCATGGAGATTGGGTGGCCTTCCAATGTCAGGCACGTTGCCCATGTCACTTTCGATCGCTTCCATGGCTTTCTTGGTCTGCCTGTTGAGTTTGAGCCTGAAGTTCCCAGAAGGGCACCCAGTGCCAGGTCTGTTTTGAATTTCGTATTGTCTTTCATATTGCCTTTTCTCTCTGCGTATATGTTTCTTTTCCAACTCGAATTATGTTTTTATATGCTGAGATCAATTCTAGTCTGGGTTTTGATTATGGGTTTAGTGTATGCATTCTTGAAGTTCTGTTCTGGGTTTGAGATTCTTTTGTAATTCTGATTCTTTATGGAAATTTTTGATATCGTGCTGGTTCTTTTATGGAAGTTATGTTCATTAATTCGTGCAAATGCACAGTTTTGGATTTGTGTTGCGAATCCTTTATTGGGTTTTAGTTCTTGAATTATATGGCTTTATGATCCGTTATAAGGCATTAAGTGATGATATTATTTGCAATCTCGTGTACGAATTAGGTGATATTCCAATGTTGGATTAGGATATTTTCATGCCATTAGGGATTCTGAGATTTGTGTACTTCTTTGGTTTGGTTTTGTAAATGCTTGTTGTTTTTCAAGCAACATGAGGTTTTAAACAAAAATGTAACTGAAATAAGAAGAAAGAAAGCAGAAAACAGTAATCTGCTGACATTTTTTCTTTGGTTAAAATCATTCAGCATTAAACCTTACTTTCTCATAATCTAGACCTCTTTTTAGTACATTTTATTCCCATAATTCTTTTCATTTCCATATGTTGCAGACGTGTCATTCCTGTCTTGACAGCGTTCAAACTAATGCTATACTATTGACATAGATAATGTTCATATGTAGTGCAAATGTTTTTGGGGTTTCAACAGAATCTATGCAGCTTTCATTTGATGGAAGAGGAAATAGTGTGCCAACAATATTGCTGATGATGCAAAGGCAATTGTATGCACAAGGAGGCTTGCAGGTATCTGACTATTAGTCCTTCATTATCCCTTTATTCTTGCGTATGAAATGGAAGTGATTAAGTTCATTACATCAAGGTCCAATAATTAAATCATACAGTGGCCAATATGGCTGTCTTCTTTCATGGTGCTTCTTGAATTAATTAAATCATACAGTGGCCAATATGGCTGTCTTCTTTTCATGGTTGCTTATTGAATGGGATTTTATCATGTAGCACTTCAGCTTTTATAATTCTTTAGACTCTTCAACTCCAACAGACATTATATAATTTTGAACTCCAACATGCAGGCGGAAGGAATCTTCAGAATTAATGCTGGTAACAGTCAAGAGGAGTATGTTAGGGACCAATTAAATAGGGGTGTCATACCAGCTAACATTGATGTGCACTGCTTGGCCGGTCTTATAAAGGTATGCCATTGCTAACTGAACTTCTCCTAGACTGTTCTTGACTGATTTCCTCATCCATTATTTCACCCTGGAGAATTGTTCTGTAATAAGGTTGTATTTCACCTGTGATTTTATTTTCAATGCACCAACTGAATTGGTCTTTCTTTTGCGGCACCGATTTTTCTAATGTTAACTGTCGACCAAACTATCAAAGGTGCTGGTTCATGGGTTGTGCATATCAGCCCCCCTCTCCATGCTGGTGGATTCAATGTTGAGCATGTTCTATCGTCAACCTTCACATTTTAAATTAATCTAACGTGTTTGTGCTCCAATAGGCTTGGTTTAGAGAACTCCCAACTGGTGTTTTGGACACCCTCTCGCCAGAACAGGTGATGCAATCGCAGTCGGAAGATGAGTGTGCTCAGCTCGTGAGGCTACTTCCTCCAACAGAAGCTGCTCTGCTGGACTGGGCAATAAACCTAATGTCTGATGTTGCACAACTGGAATACCAGAACAAGATGAATGCTCACAATGTTGCTATGGTTTTTGCACCGAACATGACTCAGGTGAATGAAAATTATTTGCTTTCTTAAGTTTAACTACACATTTAAGCGAACTTCATGTGTGGAGTGGAGTAGAGTGAGATTTGATTGTATCCATTTTCACATCTTCCTCAGAAGCGGTCATGGTTATGCCTTAAATTAGGAAAATAACAGAGTTTGTTAGGTAGGGATGAGTGAATAATAGGGAAATTTTGATGCACCCGTTAGCTATTCAACTATACATATTTAGTCAACTAGAGTTACAATGTGAGCCTAGGTGCAATAACCTTGTTGTGCCGTCCATCTTTTCTAAGACCCCTTCTTTCATTAAATCTACTACTTGGGTACTCTACCAAAATATGATTTTGATCATGCAATCCAGTTTGTTTGAGGTGTAATAACAGCTTTTCTAACTTTCATGCAACCGCAGATGGCAGACCCTTTGACTGCATTGATGTATGCAGTCCAGGTGATGAACTTTCTCAAAATTCTTATTGTCAAGACATTAAGAGAAAGAGAAGAGTCCAGGGTAGAGTCACCTCCTTTTCCTCAACTAGAGCCTTCTGATGAGGACGGCTATCAAAGCTCTTCACAGCTATGTGTTGAGGGGCGAAAGAGGAAGAGGGCAACAGTGTTGAAGAGAAAGTCTTTGGCTGCAAAGACCCAGCTTTTGAGAGCCCTGATCATGCTGTTGAAGGTGTCACTCCAATTGAACGTGGACCTTGTATTGAAATTGTCACTCCCGAGGAGAATCAGTCTCTTCTCGATAATCATCGGTGCGAGGATATATCTCAAGTGAATCTCTTAGTAAGTAGACTGGAAGATAGTTTAACAGGCTTGAGTGGAGGGGTTGAAAAAACTATTTCCAAGAGCAAAACTGGACAATCAAGTTTACCAAGTTTCAAGAAGGGATCCAAAAAGGTCAATGAAGGCCTCGTGTCTTGGGCAGCAGGGCGTGCGGAGAAAACCAAGGGACTTGGAATTGGTGGTCGTATAAACTCGAGGACAGAGCTGTTTGAAGCTTGGCGTTGAAGACTCAGGCTTTCAATTTCTTCTTTTTTCTTTTGGGGGGGTCGGGTTGTCCCGGTCATGGGATGGCCAGCGGGTGAAACCACCAGTTAGCAATCTGTATTTTCCAGCTTTGGAAAAATGTGTATTATTTTCATGTGTTTTTTTCGTTAATTTACAATGTGCTTCTGAGTGGTGATGTCCTCAACTTTCAGTCTTTCTCTTGCCTCGTCTTAACTTGTTTTCACAGTACAGCTTTTGATCAATTGAAAGTTTTGAAATGTGCATTGATCAATCAGCAATGTGAATACTACTGAGCTGTTGCTTTGAAATCCTCTCAATCTTAATTCGCATGAAATAAGGGTTGGTTTTAAACATTCCTAATGAAACTGGCTGATGTGATAGTGATTTAATAAGCTAATCACTTACAGGAAAAAGCCACTTAAAATTTGACAAATCGTGTAATTGGAATGAAAAAACTGAACAATATTTCTCTCGTTTTTATCATGTTTTCATATATGTAGTGAATAAAAGGATCCGAATTTGTTATGGCTGATGTGATTGTGATTTAATAAACTAATCACCTAAAATAAAAAAGCCACTTAAAATGTGACAAATCGTGGAATTAGAATAAAAAAATTGAACAATATCTCTCTCGTTTTTATCCGGTTTTCATATATTTAGTGAATAAAGGATCCGAATTTGTTATGAAGATGATAAAATCAGTTTTCCGAATTTGTTAGTAGTGAAAAAGTAATGAAAGAATATTAAATAATTCTGAATAGTAGCGAAAAGTAATAATAAAATAACGAATAATAGTGAAATATTCTGAAAATACTCTTCTATCCAAACTAGCCCTTCTAATGGTGCTAAAAGACAATACACTCATTCAATCTACCAGTAATTCTATTAGAAATTATAGACAGATCAATATCGGATGCTCAGTAGAAGTTTCACCTTGACTAAACTAGGTATGACTGCCTATATTTTCTTATAAACTCGAAAAATAATGATTGAACTATGAGATTTTAATTACTTAATAAACAAAAACTTCGCGGTTTATTGAAGTTATGTGTCACACTTTCAGGAGGCATATGTAAAAGCCTTGGGGAAGGGATTCTCTGCTGCACCTTTTAAGACCTTTACGATTCGGTTTAGGACTGCTGCCATGGAAAGGGGCATTCGTCTTCCTGGGCATAGTGATTCTGAGGTAGCTTGACTGAACTCCAGGCAGACTTTAATTGTAAATTTCAAAGCTTTCAAAAATGGTATTATACTTCAGCAAAATCAATCTAAAAACTGTTGTTGCATAGACATGTACTATTCTACTTATTTGGCTATGAGATTGTTAATATAGGTGTTGATACTTTTGATGACCCCAAGGCAATTTGTGCTTTTAGCCTTTTGGAGTTGACACATTCTCATTATGCCGCCATTTACATTGAAAAGGATAGAAGAAGAACTGGAGGTGAGATTCTGGTTTTTCTAGGCGAATTAGAAAAGCGTGGCTACAGTTTTATATGGTGTTTGTTATTTGCAGGTAAAGGGACCCTTCCAATGAAATTGACAGTACGAAGAACCATTCCACATGTTGAGGATGAATGTGTTTCTGGAACTGAAGCCGTCGTAGCAATAGGTGGCTTGACTAGCCTCTCTGACCCTGGATTCTAAAGTATGTGATTTGATAGCAAGTTGAAGGTAAAACTTTACATTCTTTTCATCAGCAATGCACCCATACATTGCCAGTAGAATGTTTTCTAGGACACATGCTTAACGTGCTTCATCGATAATATATCCTGTAAAGCATCTAAATAAACCTTGAGCCCTGAAGCATTTGAGCTGATAATTCTCACTCTCTCTGACCTACTCATTCCCGCATCATTGCTCAAACCAACATTTTTGTTCAAGCTAGGATAGCCGCTTGACTATCATGTCTCTTGCAAGCATTGAAAAGATAGGATAAGCAAATACAATTAAGTGAAAATGGTGAATTTTCTCGGTCTCCAATGAATGTTATTTGTTCAAACTTAACCCATCCACTGCTACTATAGGGTGCAATCTTGCTAGTGCTTCCTCTTTGAATCTGTGTTAACATCCAATCACAAAGAATTACAATCTTGTTATCAGCTTCTGACTACTTGTACCAACTTAGCTTGCTTCATGGCTTTGATCTGCAGCCGTTCAGCAGGAAATTTGAGCAAATTTTGCTTGGCAGCCAACCAACCTTCATAAATTCTCTGCAATCGCAAGAATTTTCAATATTCTTTTTCCATATTTTACATTTGAAAGCTTGAATCAGTCTTGACCCATATGCCGTAGCCATGCATTATGGTCATCATTTTTAGACATTTTTGGCGTTTTTCTCTTTCACTAGGTTTCTAAAAAGTTTCACCAATAATCTTTGCAAGAACAGGTCCCGTTCTTGAAATGATGGAAACGAGTTGCATCTCTAACAACGAACTGCCTATCCACGACCTTGCTAACCAACTTTATAAACTGGTGACAATTTTCACAGATCCTCAGGTTCTTTATCACAACAATCTCTGTCCCTGGTCGAGTATTTAAGAGCCCAAATGCAATTGCAAGCTTTTCACTGTGCACTCCCATGCCACTCATAAGTTCTTCATTTCTTCTTTCTCGATCATTCTTATAAAACCCACCAAGTTCCTTTACTAGATTTTCCAAGTCATCCAACATTCTATATATCTCCTCTGTTTGAGGGTGAGTTCTATCCCCAGCCAAGAAAAGGTGAACTCTCCCTTCATATTCAACATAGCTATAGCCAGGGTCCTTTTTGAGCTTTCGCTTTCTCATCATTGCCCGAACCTTTAAGACTCCCTCCAAATTCTCCGCTTCACAGTATATATTTGATAACAAAACATAATAACCGATATTCGTAGGATCGAGCTCCATGACTTGTTCAAAAGCCAATTCTGCTAGCTGTACATTTTTATGGATTTTACAGGCACCCAAAAGGGCCCCCCAAACTGGACCATCAGGCTTCACCTGCATTGACTCAATAAGCTCCTTAGCTTCCATGAGTCGACCGGCCCGGCCTAAAAGATCCACCACACAAGAGTAGTGCATTGGTTCTGGCTGCAACCCATAATTCATCTCCATTGCAGCAAAATAATCCAAGCCTTTATCAGTTAGTCCAGCATGACTACACGCAGACAAAACACTCACAAAAGCTGCTTTATCGGGTCTAATTCCTGTCCTAACCATTTCATCAAAGAGCTGCACCGCAATTTCTCCATGTCCATGCATTCCATACCCACCTATGATCGCTGTCCATGAAACTACACTTTTCTCACGCAAATGGTCAAATATACTGCGACCCTTTTCCAAATTACCACATCTAGAATACATGTTAATCAGGGCATTGCACAAAAAAGGGTTGGAACCGAATCCACTGCTCTGTATCTGACGTTCTACCTCAGTACCAAACTTTTGGGCACCAAGGTAAGTGCAAGATGAGAGAACCCCAACAAATGTCACAGGGTCAGGATGAACGTCACTCAACTTCATCTTATGATAAAGCTCCAAAACCTGGGTAGCCAACCCATTTTGAGCATACCCAGAAATCATTGCATTCCAAGTAATTAAATCCTTATTAGACATCGCATTGAACAACTCTAGCGCATAATCAATTGCCCCACATTTCACATACATTGTCAGCAAACAGTTTGCTACAGAGCTTTGAGTGTCCAACCCAAACTTAACACAGCAACCGTGAAGACACAACCCAAGACACAAATGCACGGGAAGCGTACACAAAGGTACTAGCCCCAACATCGTAACTGAATTAACCGAGACACCTGCCTCCCTCATCTTACGAAACAACGCGAACCCATCATGAAATCTCGAGTTAAACGTATATCCAGATATCAGAGCATTGTAACAATCAGTTCGATTACTTGATTCACCGTTTTCATCGAACACTTTGCGTGCATACTGAACAGAGGAGCATCTGGCGTACATCGAAATCAATGAAGATTGCACGAAGGGTTCGTGTTTGCACCCGGTTTTGATAACGTGGCAGTGGAGCTGTGCGCCGGAGATTGGGAGAGAGAGGGCGGCGCAGGATTTGAGAACGAAAGGGAAGGTGAAGACATCGGGTGAGTCGCCAGAGCGGAGCATTTGGCGGTAGAGGGTGAGGGCATGGACGAATTGGCATTGATTTGCCATTTCTCTTAGGTGAGCGTTCCATGGGATGGTTGTGACTGTGCTTGCGCCCGTGGTTTTGGTGCTTTGGAGATTCAGTAGTTTCGTTGTGCGAGAGACAAGGGACTGGGGGACTGTCATATTCGGAGTTAACTGACTAAACGACACCTTTTATCCTCTGTAGTCCGTAGTCCTTGCAGTGAACTGAAGTCGGTTGAAATTGAATCTAATGGCCGTTGGGTCGTTCATGCAAGACACCAGCAAACGACAGAACGTTCATCAGCATGATATGCATGACGTTTGTGTATGTAAAAAATGATGGCATTTTTGGATAATTTGGGAGACATTCAAAGTTTGAACGAGGTGATATTAAATAAGAAAAATGATTTCATATAATTTTTTGGATTATTCGATTCAAATAATCTAGTTGTCTAATTTTCTTTATTCCTTAATCAAAATCAAAATTTTCAAAATAATAAAAGAGTTACACGTACCTATAATATTACACGTAATGGATATTTATCTTATTTTATCAATTTTTTATATTTTAATTTTAATTTTAAAATTTTAAAATTTTCATCATTTCAATAATAGACATGTAAGCATGTAAAATTATAAATATAAATATTATTTTTTAATAAATTGAAAATTTTAAAATTAAAATTAAAATTAAAATTAAAATATAAAATATAAAAAAAATTAATTTTTTCTTAATAAAAAAACTAGAATATGATATTTGTGCACGTTTTTTAGATGATCAAAATAAATTCTTCTTATAATTTCTAAATTAATTTTTTTTAAATTAATTGTGAAAAAAGATCATTCTAATAAATGATTTAAAAAAGAGAATTACGAAAAAAGAAATATTGGGAATTTTAACCATAGTGAATAATAAGCAATTTTAGCTTTAAAAAAAAAAGAAAAACAATTTTAACCATAGATAGATAGATAGAGCCAATCAGCCAACCGAAATCTCCCGAGTGTTTTCAGTGGATAAAGCCCACTGTTCACGCCCAGAAACATCCTTCACGGCTCTGGGCGATGGAGGCTGTGCATTTCTCGACCGTTGCTTCCAGCCACTTCTCTGCAGTCTCTCACTCCTTCTCGACGAACACAAAAAGCTGGAGCCTCGGCGGTTCGACCACCGACGCTAGGAAAACGAGTCGGTTTCGCTCGACTTGGACCGGTTCAAACAATTCCACCTCAATCTCTTCCAGGAACTTGTTTAGTGTAAGTCATCATAATCTGTAAAAAATTCGCAATGGCGTTCACATTCCGATCTCAAGTAGTCTTTTTGTTTACCGTATCGGGTCTTCAGTGTGTAGTGAATTGAGTTTTATATTTTTCTACAGAGAGAAGTTTGGGGTTGGGTGAACTCGAAGAGTCTTACTCTGGGAACAGGCCTGCGCGGTGTTGTTGTGAGAGCTGAGATGTTTGGGCAGCTCACGAGCGGTCTTGAGGCGGCGTGGAATAAGCTCAAAGGAGAAGGTTCGCATCACTTTGCCTTTTCTTTTATCAACCATCTAAGTTTATTGTTTCTACTCGCTGTGGGACATGGTCACTCCAAAAACATAAGTTGATCAATCATGGTCTTGTGCTTTTTCGAGAAAAAAGAAAAAAAAAAAAAGGAAAAAGTGCAACTTCATGATATAAAGAGGTGAATATACACATAGGCACATGGCTATAACTTAATTTGTTCTTGTCTAGCTGTTCTCCTTATTTGATCAGTTCCATTTCTTATTGGTTCAATTCTCTTCACTTCAGAGGTTTTGACCAAGGAGAATATAGTGGAGCCAATGAGAGATATTAGAAGAGCTCTTTTGGAAGCAGATGTAAGTGAGCCTCTCTATGTGTGTTGTTATGTTCGAGTCTAAATGTAGCCATTGTTAATGGAATAGTGATTACCTGTTCCGTTGACAGGTAAGTCTTCTTGTTGCACGACGGTTTGTGCAAGCTGTCAGTGAGCAAGCTGTTGGTGTTGGGCTGATTCGAGGTGTGAAACCGGATCAGCAGCTGGTTAAGGTATAGATATATGTTATCTAAACACTCCGTTGCAAAGATTGCATCCTTTTGATTTTATCGAATCCTTAAGTAAACTTAAAAACCTTATATTCATTACATAGAATTGTTGTTTAGCCTGCTTTAAGGTACTCTAGGTAGGACTCTGGTCGAATAATGCTGTTATTAACTTTCACAGATTTATATGCCTTTTGGTGACTGCTGATTGCATATTCTCAATGTTTGCTGTGGTAGATTCCCAGAACATTTATCACTGGTTGACATAGTACTTTGTTCTTTGATTTCATCTTTCTCCTGTTTGGTTCTTACTCTTGATGCAAATATTACACACACACATATACACGAGATAAGACAGCTTCCATAAGAAAACCTTTATTCTGTCATTAATGAAGCTGAGGGTGTAATGTGAAAGCAAGAAAAAACTTGGCCATCTCTAGACTTTTAATCTCTATTGAATATTACTGGTGCTATAATAACTAATAAAGAATATTTACTTTCTGTTTCTTGCAGATTGTTCACGATGAGCTTGTGAAATTGATGGGTGGAGAGGTATCTGAATTAGTTTTTGCAAAATCTGGTCCCACTGTAATTTTATTAGCAGGTCTGCAGGGAGTTGGAAAAACAACTGTTTGTGCAAAACTGGCTTATTATTTGAAGAAACAGGTCTGTTTCGAGAAGCCCCCTTTTCTATGTAGGTTTGGTGTATAGAATAATTGTTAGTAGACTAGTCTATTTTGTTGCCAAACCTTGCTGACACTAGTGACATAACATTGACTACAGGGGAAGAGTTGCATGCTGGTTGCTGGAGATGTGTACAGACCAGCTGCTATTGACCAACTTGTTATTTTGGGTGAACAGGTATTGGTACTTTTTTATTGTCAATGAAGTCCTAGATATTCCAATTTGAAGAGCAGCATTGTCATTTCAATCATCTATTATGCTTGCAATCATGCTGTTCACATGAATTCCTTCAAGTTGTAAACTTTCTGATGTACATGGCGATATTAATTATTGTTATTAGTAGAGAGGGCGCTCTGAAAATCTGAAGGTGAAAAAATGAAGAATGGTGTCTCTAATCAAGTTGATGCAATCTAATGGTCCAAAATTCAAGCAGAAACAACTTTGAGCAAGACTAGAATATTGTATGAGAAGAGGAAGTGTAGGAAATGATTAGCATTTTGATATAACAAATTGGGTACTTTTCATTGTTTGTCTACAAATAGAAGAAATATCAAATAAGAGTACAACAAAGTGGATTGTATCGCTCTACATCTAAGTTGCAATTTCGAGAGAGTTTTGGTTTGGTCTCTGGTCATTTTTCTAATCTGATGTTTTTCTCCAAACTTAATCCTTTATTAGGATTATTCAATTCATTCTCACATCCTGTTATTGCATGTGACAGGTGGATGTGCCTGTTTATACATCAGGGACTGATGTTAAACCTTCAGACATAGCCAAGCAAGGTTTAGAAGAGGCCATAAAGAAAAAAATAGACGTAGTCATAGTGGATACTGCTGGAAGGCTTCAGGTGGCACTTCTTATCTGTTGTTTGAAATGATTTGTTAGAAAATTCTAAGTTAGTAATGATAACATTGACTGGTTTACTACTCATATGTTGTTGATCCTTTATTAACAGATTAACAAAGCAATGATGGATGAGTTGAAAGAAGTGAAGCGGGCCTTGAATCCCACAGAAGTTTTGCTTGTTGTTGATGCAATGACGGGACAAGAAGCTGCAGGTGGTGAAAATCTTGTTTTACTCATTGACAATGAAATAAGTCCCAGGTTAATATATTAGTTGTCTACATATGACATAGCAATTATGAAAGCAGTTGTATTGTATTGAGCTAAATCATACATGTGTGATTATAAGCTCTAAGGTTAGAGTTATTGATTTGGATCACACTGTTGTTGATTTCACGCCCTTGTTTTGATTTAATGTTTAGTGATTGTATTCTCCAAAACTTGACTCTCACTCTCTTCTTATTTGAGTTTACAGCCTTGGTGACAACATTTAATCTAGAGATCGGGATAACTGGAGCCATTTTGACAAAGCTGGATGGGGATTCTAGAGGTGGAGCAGCTTTGAGCGTCAAAGAGGTTTGCCGTATTGTCCTATAATTTAATTTCAAATGAATTTCTTTCTCAACATAGAACTCGTAATAGCTCTTTCCTGTAAGCTTTTTCATTATTGGCGATACTTTCAATGCCATTGATATGTTAATGTTAGCTCAAATACCTTTTTTAAGGTAATCAAGAAGTTTTATTCATAATAATTGGTATAGCCAAGTAACGTATACATAAGAAATACCTAACTAGGGTTCTCAACTGTAAAAAGAAGTTCATGGACATAAAGCCCATTAAAATCGCCCCTGCCCAACTTAGCTCAAGTGCCTTTGAAGTTAGTTCTATTCATTTGAAAATCCTGAAGCATATACGCACACGAGCAAAAACTGAAATTAACCATGCTGACTGTTCAGGTTATGTTTGATATTAATATTTGGAGGAGATTACAGTCATGAGGTACTATTGTATGGGAATTAGGTGTGAGTTTTAGGGGGCAGTTTGGAAAATAAAGCTTAGCTATGATAAAATAAATGTGTTATGGTGAACCCAAGAACGGAATAAGGCTGTGCAATCTGTTCCGAACCGAAATCTAGTTTTTTCTCTACATTGTTGGACCTGTCCGACCCACTTCATGAAAATTCAGTTGACTGTTTAGTGCGTGCAACGCCTCCCCTCCTGTACCTCCCACCCTCTCTTTCTCTTCAACACACACAACCCCATGCAGCCTTGCTTCTCCTAAATTTTAGGTGTTATCTGTTAGTTCACTGTGGCCCTTTTCCCAGATGTATAGAAAGTTTCTAAAACTTCTATTATCAGCTGCTTCTTTGAGATTGTATGTTGCATTTCAATGTGCCATTTGAAAATCTGTTAAAATTATATGTCTTGTTTCCTTAAACAGAACAGAAAGGATATCTACGTTGCTTCTTTGACTATTGGAGTGGTGGAATATTGTTACCATATTAGTATCATTTTTACATGATTTTTTTATTTTGATTTTCTTGTTGTGGCTTTCAAGTAATTATCTTCCTGTTAAACTGCTTTCACTAATGAAAATCTTATAATTTATTTTTGTAATACAAATGATGATAGGTATCAGGAAAACCAATCAAACTTGTAGGGCGGGGAGAGCGTATGGAGGACCTTGAACCTTTCTACCCTAACCGTATGGCAGGACGGATCTTAGGAATGGGAGATGTCCTCTCCTTTGTGGAGAAGGCACAAGAAGTTGTAAGTTTTATTATATGGAAGTAAAAAATATTTTGATGAGTTATGGACTTGGGAGGCCACAGAAAAGGAAATATTTTTATGAGTTTTTCATTACATTGTCTGCCTAGATGCGACAAGAAGATGCTGAAGAGCTGCAAAAGAAGATAATGAGTGCAAAATTTGACTTCAATGATTTCTTAAAGCAAACTCGAGCTGTTGCACGAATGGGCTCCATGACTCGTGTTATAGGAATGATCCCTGGTATGGGGAAGGTATGAAGTCAGTTTCCCACTATTTTTCTAATTTAATTTTGCTTGTAGGTGTATTGAGTAGAATGATGGTATTACATATGGGTCTAATTTCTCTCCCATAATCTTTTTCCTGCTTTACAATTTCCTGAGCTCCAATTCTTGTACTTCTTAGCGAGTATATTGAGAAAAGCATTATGAGACAGCTGAGCTTATGGCCATTCTCCAGTATTCATAATGAAGCAGAACTGTGATGACTACTCGATTATTAATTGTCTTCAACTCTGGATTTAACTTCCCTACGTGCGTGCAATCAGGTTACTCCTGCACAAATTCGAGAAGCAGAGAAGAGTTTAAAGATAATGGAAGCAATGATTGAAGCAATGACGCCAGGTATTTTTATCTCTCTGCTTTATATCAAAATTATATTTGGTAAATAAAAGTGGATCTATTGTCTCGTTATGATTGGAGCAATGTTCTT
This sequence comes from Juglans microcarpa x Juglans regia, assembly GCF_004785595.1. NCBI lineage: Eukaryota > Viridiplantae > Streptophyta > Magnoliopsida > Fagales > Juglandaceae > Juglans > Juglans microcarpa x Juglans regia. The sequence continues at coordinate 875,533 of NC_054603.1, read as the reverse complement.
TGTTCCCATGTAACGTAGTCTGTTTAGTTTTTTCTGTTTATGATTCTCTTCTTCGCTTATAGAGGAAAGAGAGAAGCCCGAATTATTGGCAGAATCTCCTGCCAGGAGGAAAAGAGTTGCTGAAGATTCTGGGAAAACGGAGCAGCAGGCTTGTATTGTTGCTATTTGATGCAAGTTTGGTAAACTGGTTTCATCTTACCTGTCCTCATATGGAATGTTTTTTATGACATGAAAAATAGGTGAGTCAACTTGTTGCTCAACTCTTCCAAATGCGCTTTCGCATGAAGAATTTGATGGGTGTAATGGAAGGTGGATCCATTCCTGCATTGAGCAATCTTGAGGAGGCGCTCAAAGCTGACCAAAAGGTGCCTTATTTGCTTACTTGTGTCTGTGCTTGTGTTATTTAATTGAATTCATATGATTTGAGTTAGAATGTGGTCTACTGTTCAGTTTCCATCTTTCTACATTTGTATTAGAATTATTGGGGTGCGCTGGTGTTACTAGATGCGGGATATTGTTCAAACTAGGATAGGCTAAGCAGGCTGGTAATATCCTTCTGGAAATTCATAAATTCTCTCTTATTACGCATGTTCAATGCAAGACACAATGTTGGGACATTATTGGGGCATGAATATCATAGAAAATATTTGATTCTACCATGAGTAGTTATATTAAACAAGCTTCATGGAACATTGCTAATTTGTTTCTGGAGTGCTGATAGGCCTTTTTCAACCTCGGTACTCTGATGGGTATGCTTTTAATTAAAAAGTTGATGGTTTTTTTATAAATGTATTAGGCTCCTCCTGGTACTGCTAGGAGAAAGAGGAGACCAGGATCAAGGAGGCAGCTCGTAGACTCAGCATCAACAAGGCCAAGTCCCTGTGGTTTTGAGGCTGGGAACTAAAAGCTAAGAGGGTGCTGCACTGGTGACTTCATGTCAATTCATCATAGGCTCTCAATTTGGTACTATGGAGATACATGTCATTACATACCTTTTCAAAGGTGAGATATCCAAGGTTCTTTGAGCCGTGCAAGGCCGTTGGCTTTTTTCATCGCGAGCACGGTAGCTGTGTAAATGAATGTTCCTGCAACGGTCAATGTAAACCAAACATCATGTATATCAACACGTCTTGTTCACCAGTTCAGATGTGTACTTGTAATGCATCCATTGGTTGAAATGGAAAAATGTTACAAAGTTCAAACTGTTTTTACATTTAAGTTCCATTTGGTTCTGGGCAACTTGAAACCTGCACTGAAGTTTAGGATTACACGGCACAATCCTTGAACTGTTGGATCTTGAAATGAGGAATAAATTACAAAATGAATGGTAATTTAGAAGCAACAAAGAAGTGACTGACGGTGTAATAATTTTACTTGATTAGAAATAGCTCGTCCGAACGAAGAAGGAAACAACAGCATAACGAAGAAGTTGATAGAACATGATATAGCCGTATAATACCCTGCTTTTTGTTTTTTTAATTATAAATTGGGGTGCTTTTGTTTCTTCGATGTTGATGTCGAACATGGAGTTTCTGCCACCGTCTGTTGTGGATACAAACTATAATTAGGAGATAGAAAGAGGAGAGATTTGCTGCGCAGCATTACAAACAAGGGAGACGCGCGGTGAGTCATTGCTTGTTCTCTGTCTGGCTACACTACTTTGCTTGCTCTTCCTCGTACAAACAAATTCATTTTCCCACCTCACCTCTGAATTCTGATAAACATAGAAGACTAAACGCAAATGTCCAGAATCGTTCTTCGAAACTCTCCATCTTCGCCACCTCTTACAGTATTCCTCAACCCAATACCCTACGTATTCCGTCAACCTTCCTCAACTCAGCTATATCTCTTTCCCAGAAAGCCCTCCCTCAAACCTCTTTATTCCCTCAACCTCCCTTCCCACCATCCCTCCTTAAACTCCACCTCTTCTGATAAACCTCGCCCCGTCTCCCGCACCCTCGGTTCCCTCCAACCCTACCTCCTCTCCCAATGCACGCCCATCCTTGCCGGCTGGCTCTGCAGCCTCGTCTCCGTCCTATCCCTCTCCATGCTCGTCCCCAAGATCGGGAAACTCTCCTCCGTCCTTACCTACGTCGACGCCCTTAGGTTGAGGAACGAGGGTTTTTTCTTAGGGGCTCTGGTCTTGGTCCGCTTCTTCGCTAGCTACTGGCAGCAAGCGTTCCTCTGGGACGCCGCCTTGAACGCCGCATATCGACTTAGGGTCTACGTCTTCGATAGGGTTCTGGAGAGGGACCTGGCATTTTCCGAATATGGCGGCGCCGTTTCGGCCGGGGATATCGCGTATCGGATCACCGCTGAGGTGGCCGATATCGCCGATACCGTCTATGCTGTTCTCAATGTGAGTGAAGTGACTTTTTTCCCTTGGTGTTCAGTATAGTATCTTTCTGATACTTGAATTTGTGGAATGAAAAAGGAGACGTCAGATATGATGGTGGTAGGTAGGTTGTGATTACAGCCGGATTTTTATTTTTTTTTGTACGAGTGTATATCTATGATGTCCGTACTATCTCTCTCTAGTATTTCAACTAGAAAGATTCTGATTTTGCGTGACAGACCATTGTACCCAGTACTCTGCAATTATCAGCGATGGCGGCGCAGATGTTAATGATCAGCCCAGCCCTTTCAATCATTTCGGCATTGGTGAGGAACAAAATAAGCGGACTATTTAGTCAGTTTGAAGCTTATGATCACGAGTCGTGCATTTTATTAAGGGTGTGTCTAATTTTATTGATGCAATTATAGGTGATTCCATGTATGGCTCTTCTCGTTGCCCATCTTGGCGAGAAGCTTAGAACGATATCTAACGAGGCACATATGAGTATTGCTGCCCTCTCAGCCTATTTAAATGAGGTGTTTTTTTCTCTGCTACTCGAAATGTCCCATGGTACTTCGTGAATGTTTAAATTTGTCTTGATCGTAATGTTTGGTTGGTTTCCTTAACAATTATTCTCACCTTTTGATTTTCCTGTTAAAGTATCAAAAGTATTGACTATAAATTGCACCTACTGTTATGCTTTCCTCATGCTTGTTCATGGAGTTTGTAGTTAAATCTTCTTTGCTATTGGACATAACCTGGTGCAATTATGTAATATAGTTTCTATACGTTTTAGGTCCTTCCAGCTATTCTATTTGTGAAAGCAAACAACTCAGAGCTGTGTGAAAGTGCCAGGTTTCAAAGGCTTGCTCATACCAACTTATCTGATCAATTGAGAAAGAAGAAAATGAAGGCGTTCATTCCTCAGATAACACAGATTATATATTTTGGAGCATTGTTTGTTTTTTGTGCTGGTTCGCTGATGGTTTCAAGTGGTTCTTTCAATGGCGGTAGCCTGGTTTCATTCATTACCTCATTGGTTTTTTTAGTTGAGCCAATTCAGGTAATTAATTTTCCTCTCTTTTCTACTTTTTTAATGTTATTTTAGCCTGTTCCTGTTTTGTGTCAGTTTGTTCCCAGTTTCTGATCTGCATGTTTTTTAGCTGACTTGAAGTTTAATGTTTTTTTCTTGTACTCTTCGAGTAATTCTGGCATGATAGTGGCAACATTGTCCTGTTCCTTTTGCAAAAAGAAAAGAAAGGAAAAATAATGTAGTTCAAAAGTCTATTGTCCTCATATTCTTCTCTGATGAGAAAAAAGAAGGAAAACGTCTACGGCCTTTTTTCTAATTGCTTTTTTTGTTGTTATTATGCTTCAGCCATTGAGGAGCTTCCTTAAGTTATGAATCTGAACATAAAAAATAACGCAGGGTGTGGGGAAAGCATACAATGAGTTGAAGCAAGGAGAACCTGCTATTGAACGCCTGTTTGATTTGACCAGGGTCAACTCTAAGGTACATCTAAGGTTGATTACTCTTTGGACCGATATCTTCATACTCTTATTTAGTTACTTTTACATTTGTGATTATTATTTTAGTTATTATCTGCTTTGCTGTGGTAAGAAAATAAATGTAAGCTTCAATACAGGTGATCGAGAAAACAGATGCCATTGATTTGGACTGTATAGAAGGGGAGGTGAAATTTTGTGATATCTCATTTGGATATGGGGATAATGTGCCCTTAGTTTTGAATGGAGTGAACCTCCATATTAAAGCTGGAGAGACAATTGCTCTTGTTGGGCCTTCTGGAGGAGGAAAGACTACCCTTATAAAATTGCTTCTTCGGCTTTATGATCCTTTATCTGGTTTGGCTTTTGAACTACAACGAATTGCAAACTTTAATGTTCATCTTGGTATTGGAAAAGTTACTTCTTTTAATTGGGAATGATTATCTGTTCTTCACATGTTAACAGGTGGTATACTTATTGATAACCATAACATCCAAGACATCCGGTTGGATAGTTTGAGGAGACATGTCAGTCTGGTTTCTCAGGATATAGTAAGTTACTAAGGACTGTTCTCTTTCTTCTTTTAACTCCCCCCCCCCCCCCAAACAAAATAGAGGAAGGCAGGCGACACATAAGAGCTTCACTAGATGCCCTAAAAATTAAGGCCTCTTATCTCATGATGCCCATAAGTTGTACCAGAAGTTTGTATGAATTATTTGGTTGCTATGTATGGCGGTTTTGTCAATGAATGCGTCTCGGGCCAGTTGGCTACTTCATACTAATTGTAGGGTACAACTGGCATGCACCTTGCAAGTTCCAAGATCCTTACCTGGAACTTGGAAGATAGTTTAATATAGGGAAGTAGGCTTCCCCTCTATACTCGTTTTATACTCACTTAAGAAGCATAGTCCAAAGCTCCAATTCAATGGTTTTATTAAAATGCTCGTGCAATGGGCGACTTTGTAAAATTGGAACACATGGTAATTTATGGAAACCTTTTGGAATGGTCATCATGATAATGTTCGCTTTTATTAGACACTGTTTTCAGGGACAGTTGCTGAGAACATTGGGTATAGGGATCTGATGTCGAGCATTGACATGGAGAGGGTTGAGCATGCAGCACAAACTGCAAATGCTGATGAATTTATCAGAAAACTTCCAGAAGGTTACAAAACTAACATTGGACCAAGGGGCTCAATTTTGAGTGGAGGCCAAAAGCAAAGGTGAAGCTTTACGTCTGAACTCTTCTTTAGTATGATGCTAGATTTAATTATTGTCAGATAATGTTTAACATGGTTACCAGGCACAGTCCTGTAATCAGCATCATCATATTTTGCTGTGTGGCTGAATCTCTTGAAAAGCTCTATTTGTTAGTTAACCACGGGGTTATCTCATAAATGCAGACTAGCTCTTGCAAGAGCACTATATCAAAATCCCGCTATACTGATATTGGATGAAGCAACTTCTGCTCTAGATAGTAGGTCTGAGTTATTGGTGAGACAAGCTGTGGAGCGCATGATGCAAAATCGTACAGTAAGTAAACGAATAATTCTATCAGTTTGGGGTGTACGTATGGATGCATTTTTTTAGTTAGAATTAAGTAATTGCAAGTTTTCACAAGGAATCAAATATTGTGCTTAATTAGAGTGACCTATATATGTTTATAGGTACTGGTCATTGCACATCGGTTGGAAACAGTTTTGATGGCTAAACGAATATTCCGTTTGAATGATGGGAAGCTAGAGGAGCTAAGTCGCTGGACTCTTGTGAGTAGACACCACGACTTGGCAGAATCAACTGGGCTTGTGATTTGAAATTAGCACTGCAAAAATGGTGATAGAGGAACGGAGTGTCATTTTATTGGATGGGGAATCGGTGCTAGGAATGGTAGAAGGGGGGAAGAAAGGATAAAGGAAACAGTAGTTTCTGGATCATGCTTTGGAGTAGACCAGAATAGAGGAATTGGGGTGGTGCCCATTATCATATTATTTAGTGTATTTATATATGAAGAGCAGAACATAAAATATAAGTAAGTTCATGTATAGGTTTAATATTAGAAAAATTATTCTCATCAGTTATTATTCACTATCCCACACCCCACACCTTATGAAAAATACTAATATATTCGATGAAAAACACGTCCGCACCCTATGAAAAGTTATAGGGGTGGGGTGTGTGATGTGAACAGTAATTGATTTGTAGCTAAACTCTATTATGTTATCTCAATCACTGTGGTAAATGAGATTTTAAGGACCCTGCGATACATTATGCACGTATGAGCATGCATGCAGTGATACACTCATCAATACAACATGAGATTGCTTTTGGGGGGGGGGGGGAGGGGGTGAGCATCATTATGTGTCCTTTAGCCCAAACTTCATTACCCAGTTTTTCTTTTTTCATTCATGCCCAGGAGCGAGAAATAAAGGGGCATATTCCAAGTACACACCTGGACTTGCTACATGGTACATAAAGACGGTACTGTTCCTCAGAACCTTATTTTTATCGACAGTGTACCGGAATTTTTAAAAATATGATAAATAAAAATAATATTTTATTTAAACAAAACTTAAAATCATTTTTAAAATTTTTAGAAAATTGACTTGACCATGAGTCAATCACTCGTTCAAATATCATTTTTTATATATGAATTATTTTTGCCCATCCATGGTCGAAAGTATGAGCAACAAATATTTAGGCAGTTTAGCTTATCTCAATACATTTCATCTCATCTTATTTTAACATCAAAATATTATTTAAACATAAATTTTTTTAATTTTAAATTTTCAACTTTTTCATTATCTAATCATTACAACTTTCTTAAACTTTAAAATAAAACATAAAAAATAATTTAATTTTTTCAAATTTCAAAATAAAAAATAATATTATAACAATATTTTAAATTTATAATATTTTTATTCAATTTTTTTTCTTTATTAAAATTTTATAAAATATATTAACTTCAACTAGTTTATTATTATTTAAAAACTATTTTATTACTCTACGTATTTTTTTTTATCTCATTTCATTTTATATGTTAAGTTAAAACTGAACGAGACTATAGCAGTTCTCTAATAATTCATTGCAACCAACTAACACCTAGAAAATAGTTGGGTCCACAAATTTCTTTGCTTTCTGTTTAGTTTCATCGTTATCAATCCTTTTTTTACGTATGGCCCAAACGTGTGTTTTTTCTTTTATCTTTCTGTTTGCAGGCTAGATAGCATGTCTGATGAGAGCCCCCACAACCCAGAAGCAGTCGAGCCCAAGGCTCGAACCGTCGGTGGCACCGAGTACAGCTGGTGCAAAGCCGTGCCCGGTGGTACCGGCATCACAGTCCTAGCCCTCCTCCTCTCTAAGCCCCCAGATATCTGGACCATCCAAACTGCCCTCCACAACCTCCAAAATGCCCACCCTATCCTCCGCTCCAAGCTCCACTTCACCACCACCTCCTCTAAAACCTTCTCCTTCCTCACTCCTCCCACCCCTCACCTCCAAATCCGACCGTTGGATCTCTCGTCAACGTCCCACATCCTTCACAACCAAAATGACCACCACTACTCCGTCACTCCCTTCCATCTCATCCTCGAACACGAGCTGAACCAAAACACGTGGCAAGATCCTGACCATCCATCGTACGCCGACGAAGACGTGCTCTTCGCTAGCCTGTACACACTGAGCAAAGCCCAGTGGACCCTGACGCTCAGGCTGCACACGTCGGCATGCGACCGCACGACGGCGGTGTCAGTACTGAGGGAGCTGCTGGGGTCCGTGACGGGGTCCGGAAGAGAAGGGGAAGATATAGGGAGGGAATTTGGGTACAAAGAAGATGTTAATTTGGGAATCGAGGATCTTATCCCAGCAGGCAGAGCTAATAAGCCCTTTTGGGCGCGGGGCGTGGACATGCTTGGGTACTCCTTGAATTCACTGAGGTTGGCAAATTTGGATTTTAGGGACGCAAACTCGCCTAGATATTCACAGGTGGTGAGGCTGCAGATGACTGCAGTTGACACTGAGAAGCTTGTTGCAGTAAGTCATTTATTTGTGCAACTTTATGATCACCTTTTGCCACTTGTTTAAGTTTTCGCCTTTTTTTGAATGTTGGGCTTAACAAGGTTGAAAGATGTTATTAAGTTTATTAGGTAACCAAATAAGTATATTTTATGCCTCTTACCTGAACCATGTTGACGCAGTTTGTTGGAATTCGTCTTTGTCATGGTTGGGTTGGGTTGGATTGGAATATTGGATTAACCTGGTGATATATTTACATATCTATATATATGATCGGTAGATTAACCAGTGTGATGTTTCGTCTGAGATTTAATTGTTAGATGTTAGGTTGTTGGAATGGATAAATATTAACGTGATAAACTAACTGTTGTTCACTTTGAGAGCAATTGTTGGAATTTAATACTTCTGGATTGTTAGATAGTAGGGGATTCTGATCATAGTGAGATTGATAGCTTCGTTTGGAACTATAATTTATCTCAACTCATCATTACAACTTTTTCAAATCCTAATACAAAATATAATAAACAATTCAACTTTTTCAAATCTCAAAATAATAATAATATTCTAACAATATTTTATCATCTCAACTCAACTCAACTCACTTCAACAAAACGCAACCTGATTATGCTTAATCATGATTTTATTTTATTAGTCATGATGCATCGACATCACCTAGGCCATATTGTGCAGGAATATGAAAATATGATACAAAAGGAAAGATCCAGAGTAGGGTCAGTTGCTTAGCCACGAGCCAGACTCAAGAGACATGGACTCTTTTGTCTTTGCTCATAGGCTGACACTTCCCATTCGCAGCAGAGATAGGGTGTGGGCCTAAGGGCTTCCTGTGCAGCAGTTGCCATTCTCGGTTGTCACGCTCAAAATAATTGATATATATGTATATATATATATATATATATATGTACGTACGTATATTTACTAGTTGAAGGAACTGTATTAATGTTCAAAAGTTTATCCGAATACACAGGAAGTATATATATCAGAAACACTGCTAAATGGCTAGAATATCTATTTGGTGTTCTCAAAGACCTTATTTAATAACCTAATGACCATGCTGGTTGTGGACTAGTTTGTGCAGCATTAAACCTCGTGGGTTCATATAATTAGGCCTGTCATAGGTGCCTATGGTCCTTCATATGCTATTCAAATGTTCAACCACCCTGCCCCATATGCTTAATATAAGCTCTTCAACTCATGCGCACATTCTTGAAAAAGTTTTGATACATGATCCAAGTGAGTTTTTCAGAAGCAACAACGTACTTTTTATCGGTATATTTAGCAAAAAGTTTTCAGTGTTAAGTTGGTGAACTACATATTCAGGTTCCAAGTTTCGATCATTTGCAACTCCTTGGCTTCTGTTTTACCCCAACGTTTTTAGTGTTGAGCTTGTGAGCTATGTCCATGGGTTCCAAGTTTGATCACCCGCAACTCGTGTTTGCCTATTATTGATCCATGACCTCACACTTATATGTTGGCACAAATTTTGTAGGAATGTAAGTCAAGGGAAATTAAACTTTGTGGAGCCTTGGCAGCGGCTGGATTGATTGCAGCTTATGCTTCGAAAAACATTCCTGATCAGCAGAGGGAGAAGTACGCTGTGGTAACTCTCATAGACTGCCGTTCAATTCTTGATCCAGTCCATTGCAGTCAAGATCTAGGTGAACCTAATTACTAACCCTCCCTTGCATTACATAAATAAAAGAGTTATTAAGTGGTTTTTTTGCCTGTCTTGGCTCAACATAAATTAGGTGTTATGCATTAATTTGTAAAATGACAAATGTATTCGTAACACACAGGATTCTACCATTCTGCCATTCTAAATACACATGACATATCTGGTGAAGAAGAACTATGGGAGTTGGCAAATAGATGCTACAAGTCCTTTGCAAATGCTAAGAACTCCAACAAGCATTTCTCAGACATGTCTGACCTGAACTTCCTAATGTGTAAGGCCATTGAGAATCCTGGTTTGACCCCATCATCATCCTTGAGAACTGCCTTGATCTCGGTGTTTGAGGACCCAGTTATTGATGATTCTAATGAACTGCATCAACAGCTTGGATTGGAGGATTACGTGGGATGTGCTTCAGTACATGGTGTCGGTCCGTCCATTGCCATATTTGACACAATAAGAAATGGTGGTTTGGACTGTGCATGCGTGTATCCAGCGCCGCTTCATTCAAGGGAACATATGCAAGAGCTAATTGGTCATATGAGGAGAATTCTTGTGGACGGTTGTAACAAGTTGGAGAGTGAGAGCTAGACGTCTTCTTTCTTTATTTGGGCTAGATCTCTTACTGTGAGCATGTGACGATGAAATGCCCTCTTTCCTTTGGTTTCAAACGTTGAACTAGCAGCCACTGCATTCGATCCTGCAGTATATCTCAAAATTCTCCTATTTTTAAATTGGTGGAACTTGGGATGGGTTCGTGGAATGACAGTCAGAGACTCGGAAGAGAGTGTGATTTGTAGAATTTTTCATTACGCAATCCCAATAAGATGCACCAAGCAGGCTCCTTGCTAATATTTCCTTTTTTGTTTTCTTGGCACCTTTAATTCAGATCCCTTTTTGACTCGACATGTAGTTTAGAATCAGAGTTGAAAAGAGGCCAGTCCAGGTCCAAGTATCTATTAATTCCAGGCAAAACGCTCTGAGCAGAGTATTATTAGTAGTGAACTCGCTACACTTCAGCCAAAATTTGACTAGAAAATTCACTTTTTTCATTGATTTGTTTTTCTCTAATGATAACAGAACATATAGTACCTAGAGAGCTTTCTACCAAGGAGAGCTTAGATAGAAAGACACGAAAGAACTAAAATAAGCAAAAAAGTTGAATGGCCGGCATATTTGGCTCAACAGACTTGACCTCCGAAAATAGTTCTACCTATTTTTACTGTTCATTTAAGGGAAATGGCTAAAATATAGCCCAGCAATGGCTTTGCCGAGGCCACTACGCAATGCTCTAAGATCAATATTTTTTACTACGTGAACTTTACCTGGATGAGTGGAAACCAAGGAATCTCTCGAGGGTAAGAGAGGGAATCGACGTCAACACTCTCCTTTTAAAAGAAATGTTATACATCAGTTACTATTTACTATCATGTTCATACTTTTAGTTTTTTTTTTCATAAAATATGGAGGCGAGAAGTAGTGAATAGTAACCGATAAAAATAATTTTTTCTCATTTTAGTCATCAATCATTGGGCATCAAGTTATTGCTATGACCTTCATTACCCAAGACTACTTTCTTCTTAACGATAAATTCCAGTAAATCATGGACTGGACTGATCCAAAAGTCCTCTTTTTGTCGATTTGTAAACCAAGATCAGTACTGGCCCAAGAAAATGGCCCATTATTATTAGCTTAAGGCCCAAAGGCTCTGTAGCTAGACCGTGACGTGGAACTTGGAACCAACCAACGAGGACGGAAGCCATCATTCTCTTTCCGTGTTTCTACTAACATTAATTTAGGGCACAGTCTGAGCCGAGTTACATAAAGCGTTTGAGCAAGAGAGAGAGACCGAGGTGGTTGAGGGGCTTCACTTTCTTTTCAATTTTCCGTGTCCAGGTAATTTTGTATCCCTGCATTAGTTTTTGCTGCTTCGTCTCTTAGGAACCATGATACATATATGTTCGTGCATGCGTGTCTATAAGGCTACATGGAACTAAAGTCTTTATTCCCTTCATCCCAGTTCTAAAAAATGTTGCTTTTTGGTTGCCTTCTTATGCTTGGTGGTTTTATTAGCGCGTTGGTGGTTCTAGATGGTGGTGGTGTTGAAAAAGTAAATTTATATTTGTAACTGGAAAGTGGATGGAGGCTTATGAAGAGGCAAATATCTTCGATTGGCACTTTGAAATCACATTTCTTGCTCTTAAGACCTTTCAACATTATGCTTTTGCTTCTAATGGGGCGTGTGAATGTGATAGAAATAAAATATAATAAAAATTGAAATGGAAAATAGAAGGAGAATGAGAAAGAAAGAGAAGAACTTTATGGGCTACATCTTTGTTATTCACAATTGTGATTGAATATAAAGCATAGGTCCTGATTTATAGGAAAATTACATGGACATTAGATAAGGTAAGTATCATGATTATTATGAAAATCAAATATCTTGATTTGATTATTATGAAAATCAAATCACTTGATTTGATAATTATGAAAATCAAATCACTTCGTTATGATAATAATCATTCTTGATTTGATGTTATCTCTAACAGCTTAGTGTTGCCTGTGTTACCTTGACTGACTGTGTTTGGTTTCTGGTGCCTGACATGATATAAACAGAGTATGGGTCTAAAGCATTTTGTTGAAATTGCATCTATAGGTATGCCAGGCCCAGGGTCTTTCCCCGATTATGCCTTTTTTTTTTCCCCTTTTATCAGTAATCAAAGATTTTATTAAAAAAAAAAGGGCATAAGCGAAGTACACAAGACATATTCAAGAAGATCACCTAATTAGAAATTGGAAAATATGCAAGAAATCCATGAGAACTCAGCCCATTAAAATCTATGGTGGCTACCCAAAAATGCTGCTTCTGCCGTTAGACAACATTGGCATCTTAGATGTATTTATGTAGCAGTACCAGACTTGCTATGGTATATAAAAGATTCTGGCATATTGACAGTTGAAAGTCGAGAAGCAAGCACTTATTCTTTGGGACTTTTACATGCCTTACAACATCTTTTTTAGTGCAACTAAGATATAAATGGAAGATTAGCCTTGATAAGTTATACTGGCAATACAATATTCAAATTGTAGATAATCTAACATTTATATGGAAAATGCGGTATGGAACTGGAATAGTTGTTTTAGTCAAACCTAATAACCCGTCTGGCTGCTGTTTTCTTTTCTCTCACATGTATTTGATTGGGAATTTCAAGTGTAGATGTAACCTCACTTGTATATTTCTGTTTCCTGATTGTATTACTGCTTTAGAAATAATCCCTTTGTAATTACTAGTAAATGTTCGATTTCTCATCCTTGTTCTTTTGCCTTTTCTTTTTCTTTTCTTGTGAATGCATTGTTCCAGATAGATAGTTAAACAAATAAACTGGCCATTGCTTTTGGGCAACTGTCAGTATCTAAATTTCGAGAAAGTCACTACTTCATTGTTTTCTCCTGTTGAGCATCACTATCCTCGTGATTGACATTCAGAACTCTCTCTTACCTATTCTTAACTTTTGTTACTATTTATGATCCCTTAATTGAGAATCATTCAAATTGCAACTCCTTGGAGCCATTCCTCATGGAAAATATTCTATCGAGATTCTTACTCTGCAACTCCTTTTGGCCTCTCGTTGTGTCCACCTTTCCATATTTGTATTCTTTCTTCTGCCATTGCTTGTGCCTTCTGCGCTTCCATCACAGTTGCCTTGCAAGCTTTCTTTATAGATACATAAGATGCCAAGGACAAGGGCAGGTGCTGCAGCCTCTCATAAGCCAGATGTATCTGAAAAGCCTACCGAATCTGAAGAGCAGGTGGACCTTGATGGATACAATGATCCTGAGGAGACAATGGAAGAAGAGATTGAGTATGAAGAAGTAGAGGAAGAGGAAGAAGTTGAAGAGGTGGAGGAAGAGGAAGAAGAGGAAGAGGAAGAGGTAGAAGAGGAGGTGGAGGGAGACAGTGGAGACAAGGAGGCTGCCAAAGGAGCTGATGCACAAAATGGGCCACATGGTGATGAGGAGATGAAGGTTGATCAGGCAGAGGAGGAAAATGACAGGAAAAAGCATGCTGAGCTTCTTGCTCTTCCACCTCATGGATCTGAAGTTTACCTTGGTGGCATTTCACACGATGCCTTTGAAGAGGATTTGAGGGGGTTTTGTAGGTCTATAGGAGAAGTCACAGAGGTAATGTATATTTGTGGTTATAATATTCCTTGTTTGCTACTTATAAAAAAAACTATATTCCTTGATTGCATTTTTTGTTGAACTAATTAGATCTATACTTGCTTACAATAGGTCAGAATGATGAAGGGTAAAGATGCAAGTGGGTCCAAGGGTTATGCTTTTGTGACCTTCAGAACCAAGGAGATTGCTTCTAGGGCCATTGAGGAGTTAAATAATTCCGAACTAAAGGTGATTTATGCACACGTCTGGTTAATGCTTGTTTTCCTTTGAATAATTTCAGCCTTGTCTTATTGATTCAGGGGTGTGCTACCACTGATTTACGTATTCACATGTTGTAAAAGAAACTCATTTGTCAGATTTATCATTTATCACTTTTGTTATTTTAATTGAATAGTTTCTAAATAACTCAAGTGTCTAGATTTTTTTTTTCGGGATAAGTTAGCGACTGACTTGTTGTTGGATCAAATTTTCTGTTGACCCCTCTTTCTTACCAGGGAAAAAAAATAAAGTGTTCAACATCTCAAGCAAAGCATAGGTTATTCATTGGCAATGTTCCCCGAAATTGGGATGATGAAGATTTGAAGAAGGCTGTAACGGACATAGGGCCTGGAGTCATTTCTGTGGAACTATTGAAGGTTCATCACTTTGTTAGGTTCATCATTGTTCACGTTTCCTATTCTCATTTTAAGTTATACTTGTTTTTTATCATAACCATATCTGTAACTTGAGACTATTGATATGATTCTTCAGTTATGGCTTTATATAATGTTGTTCATTAGATCTTCTTGACCAATACAGGACCCACAGAATTCTAGCCGGAACCGTGGATTTTCTTTTATCGAATATTATAATCATGCATGTGCAGAATACTCGAGACTGAAGATGTCTAGCCCAACATTTAAGCTTGAAAACAATGCCCCTACAGTGAGCTGGGCTGACCCTAAAAATGCAGAATCATCTGCTGCTTCTCAGGTCTGTCTTCCATTTTATGATACTTTTTTTGTGGGTGCTTTCACAACGAAATATGTGTAAATGTAGTAGTTATTTGATTATGTAATAAGATGTTCCGTGCTTTTTCTTCACTGGATACCTAATGTCCCCCCCCCCCCCCCCCTTCCAATCCCTAATGTTTGGCATATCATGCACCATCTATGGATTATTGAATCCTCTTTACGTGGTGTCTATAATGTCAATAAGAAAGGGGAAATTTGCTTACGAAGCTCCTGATCTATAGTTGTGAAATTCTATCATAAACTTTGTACTGTATATAAGTACTCCCTCTGATCTCCACATGAATTCTATATATGCCCACATGAATTCTATATATGCATGCGCATCATGTTAGCAATAAGCTCTTGGACAAATGCCACCTCAAGGCCCCATAAGAATGGGTTGGGCAGTGACATCCTTTGCATAAGATCCACTGAGTGTGTGTCACTAGTAGAGAACAAAAACTATACTTTGCATCTTCTTTGTTAAGAGTTTGCACTCATTCTTGTACTTCCAAGGATTGTGCAGTCATGATTTTAGGAATTTGTTTGGTACAGGTTAAGGCAGTGTATGTCAAGAATTTACCAAAAGACATTACTCAGGATCGTCTGAAAGGGCTGTTTGAACATCATGGAAAGATCACAAAAGTGGTTATCCCGCCTGCAAAAGCAGGACAGGAAAAAAGCAGATTTGGTTTTGTTCACTTCGCAGAAAGGTCAAGTGCCATGAAGGCATTGAAGAATACTGAGAAATATGAAATTGATGGTAACTTTTTGCTCCTTGCACCTTGTGCCTGGTCTTGTCATCCTCGATAATGAAGTATCATTGTTAACTAACTTTGTCGGTTCTTGGGTTGGCAGGCCAAGTTTTGGAGTGTTCCCTTGCTAAGCCACAAGCAGATCAGAAGTCTTCTGGATTACCGAGTTTGCAGAAGTCAACCTTACTCCCAAGCTACCCCCCTCAGGTTGGTTACAGCATGCTTGGCAATCCCTATGGTGCAGTAGGTGCTGGGTATGGTGCTCCTGGCTTTGCACAAGTAAGATGCTTCTGTCCACTCCCCAAAACGCCTGACCTCTGCTTATTTTCTGGAAATAGTTGGGAAAAAGGGTTTTGGTTATCTTGAGTTTGCTAATAATTTCATTTGGAGGGCATCAATATTCTCTGTTCTCTTTTTCCTTCTTTGGAGATTTTATTTATTCAAAGTCAAATAAGTAATACTTCTAATACATGGTTAATTAACTTGTGTTACTTGTCAATTCACCCTTGAAAAAATGTAAAGGACATTCTAATTAATAATTATAAATATACCATGACTGATTTCCTCTTATTTAATGAGAATGAAAAGATAACTTAAATGAAGAACAGCAGCCTTGTAGCCTAATGGCACTTAACCTGTCTTTCTAGGAGGTCTAGGATTTGACACGCAGTGAGTGTGGGGTTCATGTTTTGGAAATATGAGACGTGTAGAGAGCATATGATTATGCATATATGTAAAATTTGGTTGGAACAAATAATAGATTCTTTTACTAGTCCGTAAATCTGTTATCCAAAAGTAATGAAGACGTATACTTGAAAAGACTAATATAGGTGCCAATTTCTTGCAGCCACTGATTTATGGTAGGGGACCAACTCCTGCTGGCATGGCAATGATGCCAATGCTTTTGCCGGATGGAAGGATTGGATATGTCTTGTAAGTGGGAATATTTTGGGCGCCCAGTCTGTTTCATGATGTATGCCTTCAGTTTTTATTTCGCTTTCTCCATAACTAACATTACTTGGCTGCATTGGCTGCCAGTTTTGTTTTAGCACCTGTTTATCCAATTGAAGTTTATCACTACACTGGAATGTTTATTCCAACTATTTTTCCCAGATGATTTTTGTCTCCTGCTGTTGAACTCATAAATATTGTTACAGGCAACAGCCTGGCATGCAGCAGCCGCATACCCCTCCACCACAGTCCCAGAGTGGCAGGAGTGGTGGCCGTGGTAGCTTGAGTGGTGGAAGGCGCAGCAATGAGAGCAGCCGTGGGCGTGGCCGGTATCACCCATATTGATTTAGTCTCTTTTCTGCAACTTGAGTACTTGAGGTGAGCAGTTTTTAGCTTTACACCGAGACTCTGTCCACTGGATCACGTCGAAGACAGTAGTAATTTTATGTGTAATTTATCAAAAAATTGATTGTGTATTGTGTGTATTCCGATGCTTTTTGAAATTGACATTGCCTAAGGCTTTCTTGTCTTAGAAACAAATTTATGTAACTCAAAAATGCAATTTAACTATTGATTTACTGATAAAAAAAGGATGCAATTTACTCGCTGCAAAGACATTTTAAAAGCGAACGAAAGGAAGCAAACTAGTGCTTGGCATCCGTTGGCTGCTGCTGTTGTGTAGAAAAAGATGGTGCATGGCGAGAATGATTGTGATGCTGTTTGGGGTTCTGGGGGGTATCGGAGTCGGTTTCTGGCCAAAACCTAGACAGAACCTAGATGGGAATTAAAAGGTCAAGTTGAAAAAAATAAAAAGGAAGAAAACACTGCTCGGAGACTTCTTCCGGTAAATAGGTTTGAACACAAAATCGGTTCTCGACATTAAAAATCAATCCAACGACGACACCAATACTAATGAAGTCTGTCAAATGGACTGATTTTAGCCCTTTGAAAGGCGAAACCATGATATATCAACTCGCGGGCAGGAGAGTTTGAGACCTCTTTCCCCCGTCAAAACAACTTCTAATCTGCCGATGCCCAAAGCAGCAAGTTCAAATAATTTCGATATCTTCCGACTCCTTCGGCAGTTGAGCGCATCACAATGTACGTGCCGTGCCCCATAGACATGCAACCGATAAACAACCTTAGAGAATCAAATTCTAAATCAATATGTAACTGATCAGGGATTTAAACCTGCTCTACGTAGTAATGGACCTGACCAACTTGGCATCTTCGTTGTGGTCTGAACAATCAAATCCCGTCAAGCCAAGCCATCCCATACTACTGTCGACACTTCTGCTGCTATGCATATTAAATAGACGTGTTGTAACTAACATAAAAATCATTTCTTATGCTCATCGACAGAATAACTCAAACACGGAGGGGCAGGGAAAAATACGATACCAAGATTGATGTGTGCCACCCAAGAGCTTTTTAATGCCTGAAATTTAACAGGAAATGAGACTGGTTTTTTTGTAACATGAAACTGGTCTCCATTTAAAACATTTTATTTTAAGAAAAGGATACGGGTTTAATGAAGTACATTGCAGTCCAGGTTGTTCTAAGGTTTAATGATTTAACCTCAAACTGAACAGTCTCCGTAGTTTTGCGAAAGTATACGCGACTGTAAAACTCCTGTCCCAGTCCTAGTCCTAATCTGGGGAGTTGTTTTCTTTAGAATATCCTTCAATTAATTTCGAAGGTTTGATTATCTGGTCAGCGTTCAATGGCAATAACTAAACAGGAGAAATGTTTTAGCCATAAGAGATTCTACAAAAGTAAACCTACAAACTGACGTGACTTAACGTGGTATGTTAAATTATAAAACTACTTTTATTACAAAGTAGATCTAATGTCTCATATGAAGCTATGCTAGTTTGTATGTTTACTTCTGTAGAATTTCCTTGTGATTGTAGCACTTCTCTTTCTGCATACATTATAGTGCAGATTCTTTTGCAAGAAACTAATTGTTTAACGGGCTTTGCCAGGACAGAATGGCATATTTGAGATTCGGGGCAGTATACTTGCTACTGTGAGACTCACTTTGGAGACTGCCATAGGTCGCAAAAGGAAAAGATATCAGACAAACTGCCAAACATTGAAGGTTGACATATGTAGCATGTACAACGGCTTCAAGTATAATACTATCCTGAAAAACTTAGTTTTATATGAAAATACTGGTTGTGAAATCAAACGTCGGATTAACATTTGTGTTGAAAGAAAACAGAACTCCAATAAGAGTTCTTCTAGGAGTATATTAAAGTCACCTTGTGGGCAACTGCTTATACAGAAATTCAAACCAATATAGCTTTCCATCCAAGGGAGTTGTGACTAAATATATAATAAAGATTCTCTAAATGCTCAACTATAGAACATACTTGTGCAGCTAGATTTCTTCAGGTGAAGCTTGAGAAATTTTGGGGTGGTTCAATCCAGATATTTTCAAAAGGATCTTGATCTCCCCAGTCATGACACTGCTTACGTGGATAGTATCTATGATGGTCAAAAGAGTATGATATGCAACGCTTACCATAGAATCGAACTTTAGGGAAGTAGACACTGTTTCTCATCAATCCATAAAGGTCAGTTCTGCAATGAGAAGACAAGAAACTGGCAAAAAGGATGACACCATCAAGGGTTTTCATCTCTTCCCATACCATGTTTACCCGGTCCAGCTTAAACATGATGGGGTTTTCACTGGAACAAGTATAAATAACTGATATTTCTCCTTTATGCTCGGCCATAAACTTGCCCTTCCACCAGTTTTTGGCAAAAAAGTTCTCGGGGCATTTGGGTGGAGGCACGGCAAGAACACTCCAAATACGTTCCAGTGGATCAAAGACCCCTAGCCAACCAGTGAGACTGAGACAATAAAACAGTCCATTGCAGAAGACAAGCTTATTCCAAATACTACTAACGAAAGGCAAGCGATTTTGGTAATTAACAGTAACCCACTCTGACGCCCCAAGATGGCAAGTGCTAACAGCAACAATAGTGGGACTGATGTGCTTAACTGTAAAAAGCATGCAGCTTGTAGATGTTGGGGCGCAAGAGAAGGCAACAATCTGATAAGTCAACTCAAACCTTGGCAGTTTAATCACTTCACGAGTAAAGGGATTAAAGAAGAACATACGATGAGATCTGGGTCTGTATAGCAACAACCAACCATCTTTAGTGTAGCAAACTCTAGTCCCATTCAACTCAGGCAGCTCAATGGAATGCGTCTTGCGTAGTGATGGGTCATAGAATTCATACAAGTTACCATATTTTGGGAAGTACATTAGCCATGGTGACTGATTTACCACCCGGACAGAAGTTGCAACTGAATGCCATCTCTTGCAAACAACAGAGGCACGGACATTGTCCTCTAGCGTTAGTTCGGATACAATCAATTCCAAAAGTTCTGTAGGAAGGTCAGACCAAGTCTGTAACTCCGATTTCTCTCTCTTCCCTTTCAATGCCATTCTTTTGCTTTCAGTGTTTGTTTCAGCTAGCCTGTACAAAATAACCTGATAAGTTGTAGGATGCATAAATCCAAAAGAAAAAAAAAAAAAAAACAATTAATGAGCTTCAAAATAGTGAACAATAAATGCTAAAAGACAGTGATTGGAACTCCTAGTAAAATCCAAAAATTTTGAAACTAGAGACCTTAGTGCTCAGCTTGCAAACAGTTACAAAGGTCCCAAAGTGCTCCATTAGTGGAAAAGATCCGGATTTGATTTGTAGTGATCCCTCCCAAAGAACCCTGACCCCCACCCCACCACTCCCACCCAAGGAGAGAGAGCGAATGATTTATACATGCTAGCAGATAGGATTGATTATCAACCAATAGCAGATTGGACCTTCAACTAGAGAAACTTGAATTACTATCAAAAGATACAAAATCACCCTTAAAGTTTGTCAAAATTGTATCCAATTCAAGGCTATCGTCAGAGTTTGTTAAGATTTGGACCATGGACTTGTTGTGTGGGTAGAAGTGTTATGGGCTATTAGACCATAATTTTGGCAAGTGGTTCAAAGTAGTTTGAGCACAGAGGTTGTATAAATGGTGAATTAGCCTTGTAATCTGAGGCATGGGAAGATCTTAAAAACAATCCCTCAATTTCTCTCTATCTTAATTTTCCATTCATTTTCTGTCATTTTCCATCCAAACAAACACAATAAATCTAGTGCATTACAATTGGTACCAGAGATCTCGATCCAGAAGCAGCTATGGCACATACGACTTCCATAACAGAGTAGCAAGAAACCCAGAAGAGCGTGCAAAAAAAAAAAAAAAAAAATCTTGCATCATGCTATAAGATTAAGATCATGGTACCAGTAATCAAATGAAGGAAAGACTAGGAATTACAACGGCAGCAGTATCAGTCTATAAGATCATTGAAGATGAAATTCTACTATTGGCGGAAGAAGAAAGAAAAGCAACCATCGTTATGGAAACCAAGAACCAGAAATTTTTGCAACTAGAGGTAGAAGAAGTACAAACATCAGCAGTAGAGGATGAAGAAGGAACAGAGGATCAAAAAAAGAAGAAGAGAAGCCAGCGCTTATAGAGGAAGGCACAGACAACAAGCAAGAACTCGTTGTATTGCCTTTTTACAGTTGGAAGAAGGACAGAGCTCGAACTTTATTCAAGCTTTCAGAATTCGATTCCATTTCCATTCTTTCTTACATTTTCTATCACCAGGTGTACGTGTATCACATAAACCCTAGACCGATTAATCCCTAAAACCCTAACATCATTCGTTCAAACCTGCCTATAATCAAGTATAACATTAAATTAAAAAAAAATCTTACGATTTCAGCTTCCTTCTCTTTTTCCCAGCCATGGTGAACCAAATGAAGCTAAGCTGCTTCTGCTTGGACGGAGAGACTTCAGAGGCACAGAATTCACAGAGAGAGAGAGAGAGAGAGAGAGCATATGAAGAGGTGACGGTGCAACACGTGTGAATTGAGTAAAAATCAGGTGTGAACGCTTCTACACCTTTTCTGTGCACCCCAGTGGCTGCCTGCCGTATCAGAAAACGGTCACGTGGCATGCATCACATGACGTCATTAAATTTTCATGACGTATGTGCTGTTTTTTTTTTTCAAGTAAAAGATAGAAAATATTTGTATAAAATAAAGATAGATTTTTGTTTTTACTAATGTTATGCACTGGATTAAGAGATTCTCAACTCATTTTATTATTATTTATTATTATTTATAAATTTTACTTCATAAATTTTATTACTATTTATAAATTATTTAAATTAATTTAATTTCATCTTTCAATCCAAACGAGAGCATCTTGTATATCGCTTTTCATTCCATTATCAAATACTAAATCATTAAAAATATTTATTACATTTAAATTGTGAGTTAATTATTTGATATCACATCATAAGATATTAAAAAAATAATAATAAAATAAATATAAATATAATTTTTCATAAATTTTATTCGCAAGATGAAAAACTCTATATTCTTTTTTTCTTTATTTTATAGCATATTACTTGTGGGGAAGTTTCTGTGTTAATTGTTTTGGACTTTCTAAACATAAGAGTGTATAGGATGTTTGTAATGATTTGTTTAGGCTACGTTTGATGTTGAGAAAAGTTAAATTGAGTTGCGAATTGTTAGAATGTACAGCGGAAAAATAGCTCAAGCTCAGTTTATAAAATTGTTCCATAAGTTTTTCCAGATTGAAAAATCTCAAGCTTTTTTTCTTAGTGGCGAAGTGTACTACGTAGTATAAAACTAGAGTAACACTTAATAAATCCACAGCCTAAATATCTTATCAAGAGAGAATAAAAAGAGAGAGAGCTTTTGTGTATTTCAGATGATGCCAAAACCAAACAAATGTGGACTATTTTGTAGTAAACTTATCATTCTACTACAAAATTCATGTTGACTCAAAAACAGCTTCAATAGAACATTTGTCCAACTTGCATTCCTGCTACCACTCCAAAAAGTTGCGCTCTTAACGCCTCTATTAATTACTGTGCAGTTTTTTTTTTTTATTCGTAGAATTGAGTTTTTCAATTGAAAAAAATCTATTCATCATTTATTTTCTCATCGTCCTCTCATTATTTCATGATATGATATTAGATGATAAGTTTATAAGTAAAATATAATAAATAATTTCTAATTATCTAATATCACCATATGTGACGACAAGAATTAAAATGATAAGTTTACCCACAACGGAGGAGCCGCCCCCACTAGGTAGGCAGCCACGGATCATAACGCACAACAAATCCGTTTTCAAGTTGACTTATTCAGTCAGCCAATCAATCGGTCACATTTTTATTCTCTGGTTGACTATCTGTTACTAGTCATGTCATTGATTAAGTTGTTTTAATTGGTATCATCCACACTAAATATATAGCAATAGTGGCAAACAGGATGACTCAGTTTTTGGGGGGCTATGGATTGATCACCTGGTTTAAGAAGGAGCTTTATCCCTCCTTCATTGATGTTTAATCATTATCAGAAAGAATGCAAACTTGAGAGGATAGGATGTTCAATAATTTTGTTTTAATCATTAAATTCCACTTTGCATAATAACCCTTTTCATTAGATATGCATTCCAAAAAAATATCATTTTCTTTCCATTCTCTCTCTTGAAAATTGAAACAAAATTCAACCTAAAAAATCCACCAAATTAGGAGTGCGCTCGGTATTATTTGGAAGAAAAGTGCTATACGGCATTCACTGTAGTTGTGCACACAATGCACACACTACTCATCCAATTGTTTTTTTTTCTTCCTTTGGCTTCTCTCTCTCATCTCTCTCTCACCAGCATCTCTCTCCCGTCTCTCTCTCTCATCAACTCTCTCTCATCATCTTCGCTCTCTCTCTCATCTCTGCTCTCTCTCTCTCGTCTTGCTCTCTCTCTCTCATCTCTACTCTCGGTCTCTCTCTCTCGGCTCGCTCTCTCTCATCTCTGCTCTCGCTCTCTCTCTCTCTCTCATCTCTGCTCTCTCTCTCTCTCGTCTCGCTCTCTCTCATCTCTGCTCTAGCTCTCTCTCTCATCTCTGCTCTCTCTCTCGTCTCGCTCTCTCTCATCTCTGCTCTAGCTCTCTCTCGTCTCTCTCTCTCTCTCTCATATCTGCTCTCGCTCTCTCTCTCATCTCTGCTCTCTCTCTCTCTCTCTCGTCTCGCTCTCTCTCTCATCTCTCATCTCGCTCTCTCTCTCTCATCTCTACTCTCTCTCTCTCGTCTCACTCTCTCTCATCTCTGCTCTCGCTCTTTCTCTCTCATCTCGCTCTCTCTCTCATCTCTCGTCTCGCTCTCTCTCTCATCTCTCGCTCGTTCTCTCTCTCTCTCTCTCATTTCTGCTGTCGCTCTCTCTCTCTCTCTCGTTCTCTCTCTCATCTCTGCTCTCTCTCTCGTTTTCCCTCTCAAATATGTGGTGTATATTTTGACACCTAATATGTGTAAAATTGACTTCAATAAACAGTGACTTCTATATATAATATTTCTATTTGAAAATTTCTATTTCTTCATTTTGGTGGACATGGGGCCCATGACACAAGGATTTCACCTAGAAAAAACTTTTTGAGTCGTGTTAGACAGTTAGAGTGCAGCCCAGGTTTGACTGCTGGCCGCTAGCACAAAATTATTATTTTTATTTTTATCTATTTTACTTATTTTGAATATTTTTAAATATAAAAAAATTTAATAATACACTAAAAATAATTTTTTTAATCATTAAATAAAAAAATTTAAAAAAAATAAATACATGAGCTATCAAAAATTAAAATGAAGGGACAAACTAACATTTTCCAAACTTTTTTTAGTTGGAAGACAAGAAGTACTTCTTAATCCTTGACTGCGCATAACCCAGCAACCTCCACCTCCTGTCTTTTTTTTTGTTTTTTTTTTTTTTTTTTTGCGCTTTATCGATGATATATTTCCAAGCAGGAATCTCAATGCATTTGACACAGATCTTGGCGCTCCTGAGCTTTTTATTAACGAGCTTTCAGCAACATAATCAGGCACACAAATCTCCTCCAGTTTGTAGCCACAATCTCACAGTGATACCTGATACTATTCATTTTTCAGAGAGGCTTAAAATTTAGAGTCTTGACTTTGAGCCTTATGGCTTCAATGGAAGCATCACTTGGAGTGATGGTTATAGTCGCATTGATCAAGACTCTTCAAAGTATCAGAAAGGACCAAACTATTGCAGTAAAGAAATAAGGTAGGTTGCCGCATCAGCACATTGATGTATCTGATGCAGAAAATAAGTGCAGCATTTAGATGCCCAAATGCATACAGATATCAATTACTACAACCTACAGGACATTTGGGAAGTAACATATCTGAGGAATGGAAACAGAATTCCTCCATAAATTTCATCATGCTTGGAAGAATATATTGAACCAGGTCAGTAAATTGAAAAAACAAATACCCAGTAATGAAAAGCAAGCAAATTTAGAACATACATCACTCGAGAGGACCTAAAACCCACTTTAAGAACCTCATTTTCCCACATAACAAAATGGAAAGGACATACCAAAGTCTAGTAGCCAATCCAAAGTAATCCGAGGGGAAGAAGGATATGATTGTATTCAATTAACAGCAAATAGGGCAGTGAATCAACCCATTCTCGTTGCACTCACCGCACCTCACCATCTTCTTTTGCTCCCCATCCAAAACCTTACAACTTCCACTGCACGCCATGCACATCACAAACCTCACACCGCCGCATCCTTCGCATCCGCCTACAGCCCTCGGAATCCCTTCAAACAGAATGCTCAGTTTCCCCTCTTCTTCCAACTTCACCACCTCATCAACTCCCCCAATCAACCTCCCTTTCAAGAACACAAGTGGAACTTTCACCTCCTTTGACCCCATTAGACCCCTCAGTTCCTCCTTGAACCCCGAATCCATGGATATATCGCGCTCGACCACTTGGATACAATGGGATTCGATGATCGACCGGACACTGTTGCAGTCCTCAAAAGTCTTCCTGATTCCTCGTAAAGTCGTAGTGTATATAACAATCGCATTTTCCCCACCTGGGGGGCACTTTCTCTCAAACGAATGAAGAATAGACTCCAAATCTCTGGACTTTCTCGTTTTACGGAATTTCGCTGTAGGCGAGACCATCCTCTTGATCTGAACTTCCTCTTCAGACAATTCTTTCTCATAAGATGCAAGAAGCTCTGGATCAAATAGGGGGCTAAAGCTCTTCTGTCGAGGAGAAAGCCCCGAATCGCTCCCACGACTCTCTCTTTTTGCCCCAATTGGAGACCCTTTCACCGGATCACTTAAACTCAGGACCGCCTTACACGAGTTCTCGGTATGATTCTTAGCTTTCGGTATTCCTTTTGGGCTATAATCAGAACGTCCGAACAAATTAACCCGCCCCTTATTCTCTTTCCCAGCAAATCTCTTCGTCTTCTTTGGAGAACAATTCTGATTCGAGAACTTCGCCGGACTCCTAGAATCAAAACCGGAAAAACCACGGAGAAAAGCCCTCGGTTTCGGGCTTACCTTGGCTTGCTTAGAAATGGGCATTCCTTCTTCAAGATCCTCCATGAGTTCCCAAGCATTGATGACCTCTGGCTCTTCGCGAATAGGAGATCTTTGTAATCTCCTACTCTCCGCGACACACTCTTCGACGGCTTGCTCATTGTCCAAGTTGAGAACCCCGTAGGTGCTTGAAGTGAGAGAGACCACGTGGTCCACGCAGTTGCCGCCATTATTGAAAGGGAACTCTCGCTTGAGATCTTTTCTGAAGTGTTTTGACGAAACGCAGCCCATTGATCAGTGGGGTTCGCCCTGGCTTTTTCAGTGTGTTTGTTTTGGTGTTGGGATATGAAGAAAGAAAAGTGTGGGCAACGGCATGGAAGTTTTTTTAACCGTTAACTTGTCTGCGTCGGTCCCCAACGGTCGAAAAATTCGAATGGACATGGCAGGGGAATTTTTGTAGGAAGCCCTTACGGTTGCACTTATTATTATATAATCTTTCCCACTAGTATCTCGTAATTCTGTAATTGACCCGTTCTCCTGCTTATTCCAATTTCCATGTATTAGCGTCCTCGTTTGATGAAACTTTTTTGGAAAATTCTGTAAACAACCCATCATTTTCATTTTACCGTATAAAATACGATATATTTATCACCGTTAAAATATAATATGTCACATTTTATATAGTGAGATGAAAGTAAAATATGATGATGGTGTGTTGTATAACATTACTCAACTTTTTTACTTCACTCTCATTGTTGTTTAAACAGTCTTTTAGGCCCTATTTGGATTGTATGCAGTATTTCATTCCATCTCATTCTATCTTATTTCAATATCCAATCACCATAGACATAAAAAAATTTTCAATTTCAATTTCAATTCTTTAATTTTTTCATCTAATCATTACAATTTTTTCAAATTTTTAAATAAAACACAAAAAATAAATCAAATTTTAAAAAAAATTATAATATTTTTATTCAACTGTTTCTCTATTTTTTTCTAAAGTCTCATAAAAATCTTAACTCAAACCACAATTTACTATTATTTACAAACTATTTCAATACTATATATTTACAAATTTCTCATCTCATCTCATCTCAACGTTCAAACAAGATTGAAAAATGTTATACATAATTATAATTTTAATCACATAATCATATTTTCGTGCTAACATGTCGACTGAATTTTAAATTTTTTAAATTTGAAATTTGAATTAAAAAATAAAAAAACTTAAAAACTGATTTAATTTTATTCACGTAATCATAGTACGTAAGTGCTGATTAGTAGTAAAGCAACAATTGTTTTATTAGGACATCTGGATGTATCGTAATTTATAGATATAATTTTCCCTTGAAAGATGATACAAAACTTGAGGTCGTAGCTAGCCGGCCTGCTCCACTTTACAACCGGTGCAAAGTAATTCACATCGACAGTCTCTGTAACATGGACCGCTTCCACTGCGCAAGTGCAACATCCTAATGAAAGCCCAAGATGTGTATGCCTATCTACTTCAAGTTCGAGAGGTACGTTAACGTTGTAGTACAATATTGTTTCATGGTTAGGATCGAATATGTGGTGCATGTATGTACACATGAAGCTTAAGCCAATTAACAAAGAAATTAAAGAGATCAAGAATGCGAAACAACAGCGCACAGAACAGAAGAAAAACACAAAAAGCAGAACAAGAAAAAACGTGTTAGCTAGGATCTAGCCAACAACAATTTGGTACCTGCCAGGGACAGCCTAGCCGATTAATTACAAAGGATTAGGTCAAATTGGACCAATACGTTGGCATTGCATAATTTGCAGGAATAGCTGCCTCCAAGTTACCGTTTGAAATTTATATCAACTTAAATTAATTCAATTTAATCCAATTTTAAGCTGATGTAAATATTTAATTTTTAAATTATTAAATTTATTTTTTAACTTAAAATTTTTTTATACATGAGACTCATAATCTTTTTCAACTTAATACTTTTTTATACGTAAAATTTACAATTTTTTTAATTTTTTTATAAATACATCTAAATTTATCTTCATATCTAAAAACATTTAAACTTATTTAAGGTAGACTCCACAAAACTCACTCTACCATCTAAACTCACTACTATTTATAAAGAACTCAACTCAGCTTAACATATATCCGAGACCTAAGTTAAGGAGCTAGCTAGCTACGTACGGACGCTCAATGATGCATCCATCGGTTTTGAAGGGATCGATCGTGGGTTCGTGAGCTAGCTGATCATGGCGGGTTTACCTTAGTGTACATGATACAAGTAGTAGTAGTACGTTCAATAAAACAAATAATAAGAAAGTTGTATAATTAGTAACAAATAAAGGATGCATGCATGGCCTGATCAATACGAATTAAATTGACCTGCATTTGGTTGTTGGTGATTTTGGGTAATTGGCTCATGATGAGATATTGCATGCAAACTGATCAAGTGGTTGGAAACATAGGCAATCTAGCTATATTATATATAAGTAGGTCAGTAATAAAAATATATATATAGATTAGATGTTGCTGCCACCGAAAGAGATTATATATGGCCTCGATCGATCTAAAATTCTAACCTCCTGGCCGGATTGTAATTAGTTGTTTCTGGCCGCCTGTTGCATATGTGTCTTATCTCTCCTAATTGCTCAAGTCCCAAGCTGTAAAGGCCTCCATTAATGTTGCAATCCTTATCAACAATCAGAGCAACCAAATTGATGGGGACGCTTAATATATATTTATATATATATATATATATATATATATATATATATATATATATCCTCAATCCTCAAGGCACTTGTCCCCCGAATTTACATACTAATTGCCTCTCCTCATGTCGTCAAGTTAAAGGCACCTAGCTAAATGTTTCATGTGCTAAGATTAAAAATTAAGAAAACAAATAAGTAAATGTCAAGTAGTTATCTTTTTTTCCTTTCGATCTCTAAAGCATAAGCATTCCCCGCCACAAGCATTGACTCATGAAATATTTTTATTAGAGAAATATTTTAGTTACAAAATAATTTTATAAATTAACGTGATTTGATATGCTATATTAGATTGTAAAGTTATTTTTATTATGAAATAGATTTAACGTATCATATGAAATCATGTCAGTTTGTAAATTTATTTTTATAAAACCTTTTTAATTTTGATAGCACTTGATATTATTACGAGTAATGCTAGAGAGAAGCTACTGTAGCAGTGCATACTTTACACTTACTATATGGCTGCTTTTAATTCTTTAATTTTTTTATTTTAGATTTGAGAGATGTGTGGTCTAGATGATGTCACATCATGTATATAAAATGATTGTTTCCAATAATAACTTCTATCTATATTTTCACTATTTACTAATATGTTTTAACCTTACGCCTGGCCTATATATGCACACACGACAAACACACGTATATCTCTTGTCAAAGCTTCTCGTGATCTTCTAGAAGTCGATCGAGGAGGAGGCCAGAGAAGCTTCATCATGGCTCACGTAGAGTAAGTAGCTAGCTTTTTGGTGGCGGCTTTGATTGGAGTGGAATACATAGAAACCATGTCTTATGCGTCTCTATATATATAATCTATATAAGCATCATGGTTTACTTCGTGGTCCAACGTACAGACCCCACTCCCCCGCCCACCCTTTTCTTCCTAATTATTGTTTAATTTCGTTTTCCATTTTCAGTTTTGAATCTTTGTTATTACTCCCGTACTATTATTTATTAATTAGCTCGACTTGGCATAGTTTGGCTTGGCTAGAGTTAGATATATATATATATATATATATATATATATATATATATATATATATATAACGTTATCATTTTGTTGGACCAGTCGATCGAAGGAAAAAGAAAAAAAGATTAATGGAATTGTCAGCACCTAATTAAATGTAATTAATTTGAAGTATTTGAACTTAATTAAAAGATGTACATCATGAGAACACTAGATGATCAATCGGGAACATGTCGTTAATTGAGATTAATATCTATATATAGTACTAGTGATTAAGCTAATTTATATGTTGATCATTTATATATTAATATAATACAGGCAATAGAAGTGGTACTATTAATTGAAATTAACCATAATATAAATGGTTTCAATTTCCTAATTATGTATATTATCCATATAATATAAATACAATCCCTATCCTTCGCTTTATTGGCGCGTGAGAGAATGAACGAAAGCATTAAGCCAATTAATATTCATTAACCGATTTAACTCACATTTATTTACCCTAGCTCAACCATTTAAATTTTAGAGCACTAGTATTAGTTTATCTATATGCATCTTCAAAATCATATCTTTTGAAGATTGATTTTGCATATCAAGAAAAATCACTACATTAAATTATATATTTTTGAACTAAATAATAATAAAATATTATTATTTTTAATATTATTTTCTTAAAATTATTATTATTTTTTATATATTTTACAATTAGCACAATGTGCGCAAAAATATAAATTCCATATATCTAAATATTACCAATTTCATATATCAAAATGACCAATTTAATCAATAAATATTAATATGTACTAAAAAAAATATTTTATATCATTAACTTAATTCAAATTTCATATATCAAAATCATCTTAATATAAATTTCACAAAATTGATTTTAATGGGTAGGAGAGAGAAAAAACATTAAAAATAATGTTCGAAAAGTGAATAGTGCTTTTTCAAACTTAAGAAAAACTATGTAAAAATTTAGAGATACATAAGTCAATGTAGATGAATTTAAAAACATTTTATACAAATATAAAGATGAAAATAAAGATTAATAAGCCATTGATAGTACTGATCTGCCTCGTAGAAGAGGATATTATATATATATATATATATATATATATATATGATGTATTAAGGATTATTTTTCATCTTTCTTATCTATTTTCTAAAAGGAAAATATAAATCCAGCTGATCCAAATAAGCAAGCCAGCGTCTGATCATCAAGAGATCAATGAATGGAATGTTACATGGAAGGCCGTCGTACGTACGCGGTAGATCGATCGTAATTAGTCCGTAATAAGAAAGTTGAAGAAATTGATGATCATTCCTTACGTTAGGTTAATGACAGCGAAACAATGAAAAATTATATTTTAAGTTTTGCTATCATACATACGTGTACCTGATCTCTCTTTTGAAACAAGTTATGGGTTTGATTTAGGGCGTAAAAGTCTTAAATTTATCCATTTTTTGAAAAGAAGTACACGAATTTTACACTCGTGATTATAACTATAAATATTATTTTTCTTTTAAACAAGTTGTTTATGTTGTGAGGAATTAATAATATGAGTATTACTACATCTATAAATGAATTTCACAAAAGAATCTCACAAATTGATGTGATTTTATCTGATCCGTTAAATTTATTTTATAATAAAAAGTAACTTTATAATCTGACGAATCACATCAAGACACATCAGTTAGTGAAATTGTTTTGTATAATCCTTTTTAAGTTTTTTCCTAATATAATACTATTCTAGTGAACGAATTAGGAAAATGGCATTAAAACCATTTTCTCCCACTTAAATGTCTAGAAAAATGGTAGGATAATTATCATAGAAAATCCTATCCGAAATTTCTTTAAAAAAAGAAAAGAAAAGAAAAAAAAAAAAAAACCTCTTCATTTTTCTCATGTTCTCTCGAAAGAATTCCTTTCTTTGAAACGCACTTATAATTTCCATCATCTTGAATTCAATCTCTCTTTAGATGGCCAAGGACATGTAAATATAGCTAGGATATTTATGATTCTTATGGTCAGTATACCAATATATATATTATTACTTAAATTAAATAGATAATATTTGTTTACGCAATAATTGCGAGATATTGTTTGATATTTTACATGATCTTAATCTAATCCTTGTCATTGATTAAGAATCCTTATCCATGAAGAAATCCGTTGTTGTTAGGCAGCTAGCCAGAGATCAGAAAGCATGATCAATGTGTGTTGCACGTACCGACGTCGTCAATGATAGTACTGTTTCTGGCCAACAGGCTGAAATTTAAGAAAAACTCGTTTATTGTTACCTTATCGTGGAAATTAAGGGGAAATTAGTTTTTAATGAATTAATTAGCGACATGAAGGGTTAATCGTCGTATATATAATCATAATGTTAGATCTTCTTCATGCTGTAATATTCACACGCAATTATTCTTGACTTTGCCGAATACCTTAAAATTAACTTTCTACTTGATCATCATATATAATTAGAACTCTATATATTATATATAGACTTTTCCCAACGATTAAAAATATAAAATAAAATGAAATTTCAATAATGGCAGTATATGATCATCATCACCTGACTAATTGATTATTATTATTATTATTATTAAATAATCTACCAAAATTTTCTATTTTTTGCATTAGAAATTAAATAATGATCAAATAGACAGATTTTTATTAATGTCGTACCTTCCAATCCATGTTGAAAGAATTGTACCATTTTGGGCTAAACAATCTTGCATGTAAGTAATTATTTTTAGTCACAAATAATATCTTGATACAATATTATAGTGGTTTATTTAAGCTATTTGAGAGGGGAGGCCCAAACCAGAAGGGCCCGAACCCAAGAAGGCTAAACCATAGAAGCCGGGTCGAAAGGAGGAAGTTAGAGATCATGGACCATAGAATCAAATACTGAGCGTGCGGCCCACCACAGAAGGGTCCAGGTCCAAGAAGACTAAGGTGTGGAACTCTAGGTCCGAGAGAGGGAGTTGAAGACCCAGGGCGAGAGGGCCGGGTAACGAGCGCGAACCAACTCAAGATGGCCAACCAACACCAAGCTCAAAGGCATCAAAGAGAACGTCTCGAGGCTCGACAAAGTGCCAAACCCTATCATCAGGCGGGAACGCCCCATTGCGTGCGGATGCAGCACGTGCCCGATTGCAGATTCGCTAGACTCTAGGCACACTGCGATTAATGCCTGTGTCGGGGGATCTGGCACACGACGAGCAAGTCCCAAGTACGAAGAACGGCTCGCCACAATCTGACACACTGGCATAGCAGGGAGGTGGTGGCAGGACAACTCTAGCCAGGATGACACGACATGATCTCCCGCTAGGCTGCGGATTGACATGCTCGGGCGACAAAAAATTGAGTGGTGGCAGATCTGACACCTAACACCCCCACGATTTCCCTCAATGGCGAAATCCGAATCAAGTATAAATAAGGGATAACCCTCCTACAGGCGGGGACTCACGATTTATTAGACTATCTTTATTCTCATTCTGCATTTCTATTCTCTCCTTCATAGAGTTACCTATTGATTTAGGCATTAGAGTGATCCCGGAAGTCATCGAAGCCTTTTGTTCCTCTTAGTTGCAGGTGACGTGGAGCTTGGACTTTGCAGAATTGCTCAGGCAGCAAAACACGACATCAACACCATTTATAAAAAGAAAAAAGGAAAAAGTTGAGATTAAGAAAATAACTACAGCATTATTTGAGATTAAAAATATATTTGATTTAAGAAATTAATAATATCCCTACAGTATATTTTATAACAAATTTCACAATAACTGTTATAAAATAAAAGGATTTTAGTTTTATAAGTTAATTTATAAAAATATTCATACTTTAAAATATTGTTATATAAAATCTTCATGTTATAAAATAAAAATATTTTAGTTTTAAAAGTTAGTTTATAAAAATATTCGTACTTATTGTGAAAAATTAGGTTTGTTTGTGTGCGTTTTGCTTTCGTATTCTTTTGACCAAAAGAAAGAAAAAGGAGATTTATTTTTTGTGCACTCAAAACCTCTTTTAGTTTTGCCATCTGCCCTCTTTATGGAAAAAAAAAAAATTGCTATCTGTCTGTATCTTCTCTCCAAAAAGCGGAGTGTCCAAAGTCCACCAAACGAAACGAAACGAAACCACCCAGCACCAGTCAACAGGTTGAAACTCCTCTCTCTGATCTCTCCAGAATTTTCCACTCTAAAAAATATCTAATTTTGTTCAGAACTTCTCTTATAAAACCTCTTGTTTCGACCACTTAATTTGCCTTCAACATTCTCTCCTCTTTCTAAATTCTCTCTCAGTTTGTTTTCTGTACGATGCCACAAGTTGACCTGGACACCCTAGTTTCAGCCTGCGCCGGAAGCTCCGATCGGAAAATAGCCTGTGAAACTCTCGCTGACGGAGATCACCACCCAGATCAACCCGAGGTCACTCCGGATTTGCCTCCCGACTCTTTCTGGTTATCCAAAGACGCAGAGT
This sequence comes from Juglans microcarpa x Juglans regia, assembly GCF_004785595.1. NCBI lineage: Eukaryota > Viridiplantae > Streptophyta > Magnoliopsida > Fagales > Juglandaceae > Juglans > Juglans microcarpa x Juglans regia. The sequence continues at coordinate 841,436 of NC_054603.1, read as the reverse complement.
TCGATTGGTTCGACCAGCATGCCTTTTACGAAAGGAAAGATTCCGCCAGAGGAAACTCCAATTCGACGAACTTGAATCCCAATTTGAACCCGGGTTCCAACTCCAGTTCTCAGCGGTTCTCTTTGAACTTCAAGTCCAAAGCTTCCATTATCGGTTTACCGAAGCCTCAGAAGTCTTGTTACGTCGACGCTAAAAACCGTCGGATTTGCAAACAGGGAAACACGCGCTTGTTTCCGAAGAGGTCCGGCTCGGTCGGAAAATCGGAGGCTCAACTGGTCGAGCCGTCGTCGCCAAAGGTTTCATGTATGGGAAGGGTTAGATCGAAGAGAGACCGTAGTCGCAGATTGAGAAATCGGCAGCGATCCTCTGAACCGGCCACGAAAAAAGAACAGCCCTTCGTGAAACGGAAAACCGGGTTCTTCGCCAGTTTTCGGGCTATTTTCCGGTCCGGTTCCCGAGAAAAGACGGAGCATAAAATCGACGAGCCACAGGCCGAATCGCCTCCGAGAAAGAGCGCGACGGTTGGAGCGCGACACAGTACGGCGTCCGATATCGACTTGTCATATGCAGAGTCGCTACCGAGAAAGAGCGTCTCTGAGATTGAACCGTTCGGTTTGGGTGGCATGAAGCGGTTCGCGTCCGGTAGGAAGTCCGATGCGTGGGCTGGAGAGGTGGCTTGATCTGATTCTTCGAGTCTCAGTGGTGCGGCGACGGCGAGTTTTGTGGGCCCAAGCAAGCAAGTTGGCGTAGCGGTCGCGATTGGGAGTCTCAGGTGGGCCCTTTTGTGTGTACTAATCGGTCGTTAAAATGATGTGGCACTTTGAATAACCGTTTGCCCCTCCTCCTCCGTGGGCGACACTAGGGAATAGTTAATAGAGTTTTTTTTTACACGTTTTGTTTCGTCTCTCTCTCTCTCTTTTCAGGATAATGTGACGTAAATATGTATTGAGTGTTCGGGGATGAGCAGATGTAAATTCTTCGTTGTCATGGTCTCACTAATGAAATTCGATTTTGGTGGGAATTGTTCAAAGGATGTGTTTTTTGAGTTAAAATAATTATGTTATTTATCTTCAAGTTTTTAATTTATTATTCCTACTATTAATATATAGAATATTAACTAATTTTTTGTTTAACTTGTTAATTGTAAAGTTATTGTGTAATACAGTAAAATAATTTTACTTTATATGATATAATTTGATTTGAAAGATAAATTTTAAATTTTAAATTTTATAAATCAAAACATATTATTCAAATGATATGAAATGTGTACTCTATGTACTAATTTGAGAATAAAATAATTTATGTGGCCGATCTGTGTTAACATATGGGGTTACTGTCACGTAGTTTTGTACTCCAATAATGCTTCATTTTCGAGGGTACATTTTAGTCGTCGCTCATGGTTAATGACCTTTCTTGGGGGAGGAGAGGGCATGGCGTTAGCGGAGTCAAGAATATATTTTTAAACAATTGACTGATAATATCCTAACAAGTACGTATTGATCTATTGCTTTTTAAATAATTGTAGAATATTTTTTTTAATAGATTTAGAATAAAAATTCTTTAAGAAAATAAGGTTGCGTTTGGATGTTAAACTGAGTTGAGTTGAGTTGAGATGATAAAATATTGTTATAATATTATTTTTTAATATTATTATTATTTTAGAATTTGAAAAAATTGAATTGTTTATTATATTTTGCATTAGAATTTGAAAAAGTTGTAATGATAAGTTGAAATGAGTTGAAATGAATTCTGTAACCAAACGAAGCTAAATCTATTTAGATTTTAAGAGGTTTTAGAGAAAATGAGTCTCTTCAAAAAAAAAAAAAAAAAGTTTATGAATTATGAGTAAACTAGTTTAATTTAAGGGATTTGCTAGGTATAAGGGTTTGGCACATCAAACTACGTACCAACACTCACATAATTTTTTTTATTATAAAAATAAATAAAAGAATTATTTATATTTAATATTGGTGTGCGATTTGGTATGTAAAATTGATTGCAATAATATTTTTCTTTAATTTAAAATAGGATGGTCATACATTCATAGGATTTATTTTCAAATTTTGGAAAGGTGGTCGATCGATAGAAGGGAATGGTCTATAATTTTTTTTAAAAGAATTTAAAATTATTTGAGGGGAGTAATAGGTAAGACCATGTGGCTCCGCCACCGGCGCCATTGGACTCCTAACGTGGATGTTACCGTGTGAATTGTCCAGGATGTTGACTAGACTAGGCATCTTCCCTATCTCTCGTTCCTTGCGAACGTGACTACCTTAGTTGCCGGTTCAATAATTTACTCACCTAATAAAACATGGAATCTGAATAATATATATATATATATATATATAATATTATAGAAAATAAAAATAAAAATGATTTATACAGTTTAAAGATGCGTAGATTTTACACATTTTTTAAAAGAACAATTAGATAAGTTTGAGACTCATATAAAAAAAAAAAACTATTTTTTAATGGTGAATTTCATTTCTTTTCAAATGAAGTACATTTTAATTAAAATTATATCTAACATTACTCTATTAAAAAAACCTTGGCCGAAAACTTTTCCGCACAAATTTCAACCGGAGTTAATCTTATTTTATGTCCACTGATCGTTTCCTCACCGATCTTTTAGAATTTCTTTAGAAAGAAAAAGTTAGAGAATTGAAGAAAATAGAATTGACATGATCATCATTCCTCTATGCAAAACTGAAGATACCATGCCTGCCGAAGAGAATCCCAGATGATTTTTCAAGGCACTGCATGTGCTATATAGGAACATATACATATATATTATATATGTTGTAATTATAAGATTAGTTCATAATGTACTTCATGATATATACATGCATGAAGTAGACAACATAGATGCAACTAGCAGCCCTTTAAATGAGTGGTGAAGATGATGGTAACTAAATTTTGTTGCCGCCAAGCTCATCATATAGCTCAATCTGGCGCCCATTCAATGGCTGTACTGGCCTCGAGTTCTCCTTGCAATTAGACTTCAATGGCTTATTCAGTGCCTCTACTTGATCCTTGGAGATTGATCTCACCTGCACATTTGTCCAAAACGGTCGGTGTTTGGGTGAGTTTAAGAGCTGACATTTAAGAACAGAGTCCTACGTGCAATCATCTTAAAAATAAAGTTTTGTTACGTTTGTGTAGTGTATAAGGCGTCTGAGGAAATGATTAGGAATGACATGAACACTGGGATCATCAACATGAAGAAAATTATTTATACCTTGCCGAGAATATTCCACGTGATCTTCTCGGTGCATGGGGGAGTGGTGAGAGAACCATAGTATCTGTAATATTTGCGGCTCTTCCGCATCAGGCGCTTGGTCTTAAAGTGTCCAAGAGGGATATGAGCTTCTTCGTGCTCTGCACACTCTTCCTTGCCCAGTTCATCCAACTTTCCCATTATCTGCAACGTGAACCGTAATGAACTTAACCGTTCGAATTCATTCATTGTTTAGGTTTGGAATAATTTGCTTGGGCTTTCTTTCCTCTGAGCTGAATATATATATATATATATATATATGTGTTAGATATGTGTGACGTGTGCCGTTCAGCTATGAAATGAAATGTACCTTAGAAAGAAGAGTATCGGGATCACCATATTGGTAGAGGGTTGAGACAACTGCAAAGCTGCCGTCATCGGCCTGGTGGACCAAATGCTGCTCCACAGGAAATCTGTGGTTATCAAAAGTCTCTTTATTTTTGCAAGCACTTACTGTAGTAAATGACAGAAAAACATAAAGTTCTATCTAGAGAGAGAGAGAGAGAGAGAGAGAGAGAGAGAGATCATACTTTTGTCCATCAATCTGGTGCTCAGAAGGAGAATGCCAGTGAATATGCTTGAGGGTGAAGTTCTTCCCTTCGGCCACCAACACTCCCACATGATGTCCCTCAAAATTGATCTGCAGAGGCAATTAGGGCGCATCAATTATGCAACAAAAGAATTTGAGAAAATTTCATACTTTTAAAATGATTATATTATTCAACTCTTCAGCTCTAACTAATTGGTTTTACTTAATTAATCCATCCAACCAATTGCAGATATTAAAAGAGCTACTTTCTCTCTGGCTTCAATTCTAGGCAAGCAGCTTCAACAATACATGATGGAAATGTCCGATTCATTTGATACAAGACTCCATGTGTCAGGCTCATTCGTTTTTCTCCCAAGTAGCCGATGCGAAGTTTGCTTGCATATTTGGATTAGGTATAGATTTGGATGAATATTTATCAAGTAAGGACTGGTTTGGATTCAGAGATGAGATGAAACACTTTCCGAATCCAAACGGGGCCTAAATCTTTTCATCATCATTTTTCTCATGATCCTCTTATCCTCCTATGACATGGCATTAGATAAAAAGTTCACAAGTGAAATATAATAAATAGCCCCTAATTATCTAATGCCACATTATGGAATGATGAGTGGAATGGTGAAAATTGATATGGTGAGTAGCATTACTCATATTTATTTCTGCACTGGAAAATAGTTTGATATTTTTGGGTTACTTCTTTGACATGCTGACATCAAGTTTTACGTGTAGGGCTTATTGGTACTCATGCATCCCTATATATAGTTGCTTGCGATATTCTAGGCTACTATAATCAATATCAAACGAATTAAAGAAGATGCAGAGAAAGAAAATAGATTTGGAAGTTTAAGAACAAACTGCAATGTTAAACCCGTTGTTGACCAGAGTGGCATTTGCGGGACCATATTCTCTGGTCAAGGGTTTCAAGTTCTTGTTAAGCACAACTTTGTCCTTCACAATGTCCACAGGAGATTGCCTTTTCCCATTTGAGCATGTCGAGTATTTTGAGTTCAAGTTTCCCCAATGTTCAGGTCCATCCTTGCCGCCTCCATAACCAAACACGATCCCATGTACCTCTGGTTGGAAAATTTCAAACATGGAATACATTAGTAACCTCTGAACAAACTTCCAAAAACATCAAAGAAAAACAAAGAAAATTATTGGAAATGAAAACGTGGAGGAACCAAAACCCATCATAGAAAAAAAAAAAATGAAGAATGACAACAATGCAAAGATGTGTAGATAAGCATGTTGGGGGGAGAAAAAGAGAGAAAGAGTCAGAGATCATACGCTCTTCCTCATTAAAAGCCGAAGTGCCTACAATCAGCAATGCCATCGCGAAAACCGAGAAGTAAACTGTAGGGGTCATTGCTACTGCTAAATTATCTGGGTAACAAAGCCCCCGCGTTCCTCCTCTACTTTTTTTTTTTTTTTTTTTGAAAGACCGTTCCTCCTTTCCAAAAGAGAAACAACTGGTGATTTATATTCATTATTGTTCAAAGGACATGCTTCTTCCTTACCCACCATAGCAAAAATGGCTATATTTAGAATTAGAGAGACTTTTTTCAGCTAAATTTGGATGTGTTTCCTCAAACCTCTGGCTATAATTCTTCCCTTGCCCAATCACCAGTACTCATTGTGCTTTATTTAGAGAGCCACATTCTCTGCTAAATTTTGCCGTCTTTCCTCGAAACTCAAGGAGTACCTTAGGAGCCAATGGTAATGGTTAGGTCCAAATTATGACTAAAATTTGAGGTCTTCGCTATAGCTAAAATCTTTGGAGAGATTAATCCACATTGAATTAACCATCCTAAAATTAAAATAATAATATTATATTATATATTTTAATAATATTTAATTTTTTTAATATTTTGCAAATACACTCCATATATTAATTAATAATTTAATTTTTACTTAAAATTATTGTTTCCAACTATTTTCTTCCTCAACCTAATAATCCAACATAATAGAGTTTTTATCCTTCAAAGAAGATCCGTATAAACAAGTTGTCACTAGGAAAGGTTGTGCCAATGAGGTGTAAACAACCAAGGTCTAATATTAACTTGAGCAGAAGGAAAGGTCTCGCTTAACTCTTCAATAAGACGATTTAAAGAAAGGAAGAACATTAAACGGCCAACATTAGAGCAACTAGAACAGATGCCCTTCACACTTTTCTGAATACAAGGTCAATCAAAGGGGGATCCATAGCAAACCAGTGGTTCACTTTCACAGCCATTTATGGAACTTATTGTAATTTTTATAAGAAATGAAATCAGTACTAACTACTGAGACTCACTAGTAGAAAGTAACCCTATTGCCTCCCAAAGACAACCGAAGCTAAACTAATTTGCTAAACATTGATTAACTGACCAACAAAGCGAAGTTGGCTGTTCAGGCTAAAAATATGCATAAAAAACGTAACAATTAAGGGAACCACATCCAGCACTTACTTCGCCGATGAATCGCCTCCTGCAGATCTGCTACCGTAGCCTGCAAATTAAAACCAAGACATATATATCACAAACTGCATCCCCTGAGCTCCATCTATATCTAATAACGTTAAAACGATGGTGGAAGGAATATAAACACGATAATTTAAAGAAAGTTTTTAAAAAAAATCAATCTTCCAATTAAATTGGACCCAACACCACCTTCTGACCCAGATGAATCGAGTGTCTTCGATTTCTTGGGATCCAGAACCGGAAGTATATATCAAATACAGAAGAACATCAACCCACGCTAGTTTAGGAATTACAAAGATAACGAATAAGAGAAAGAGAACAGAATCGTACTGAATCGCTGAGCTCAAGGCCACCCTTGATAACTTATCTACCACTCCGTTAAACGACAGTGACCTTCATCTTTGAGAGCAAAAGAGAGAAGACCCACTTCACAAATACCGCAAGCGACGAAAATTCTTGGGCTTTGGATCGAAGTTCCTCAGAAAGCGTCGTAGAACAGGCCGGGAGGAAGCTAGCTGTCCATCTTTGGTGTAGAATAAACACAAAAGGCTGCTGTTTGGTCCTTCACCCAGACCAACGAAAGGACAATGGATGGACGTAGAGAGAAAGGGACAGAGAAACGAAAAAAAAAAAAAACAGAGAAAATAAGAGAAACCCACTGCCGGATGAAGCTTTATGAGAGAGAGTAAGGCTTCATTTGAAACTATAAATCATCTCAACTCATCTCAATTCATCATTATAATTTTTTCAAATTTCAATACAAAATATAATAAACAATTTAACTTTTTCAAATCTTAAAATAATAATAATATTAAAAAATAATATTATAATAATATTTTATCATCTCAACTCAACTCACTTCAACATCCAAACACAATCTTACTGATGGCTTTCTAAATCTGTTTTTCAAGTGCGAAAACTATTAAAGCAGTACATGAATGAGTTTTATAATCATTTCTATAAGGATAATAGTATTCATGCAGAGTAAATATATAACGAAGTGTATTAATGAAGAGCGGTTTGAATCTTTTCTATATTTTTTTTTTTGAATGATTTTCTGAATGTTTGTAGACTTAAAAATAATGGAATTAGAAAGAAATGAGAAAATAAATTGAATGCTAGAAAATTTAGTGCAAATAATGTAAAGATTGCAGTAATATCAAATCAAGTGACATAATATGTCAAACACTTGGGCTACAAGAATGTTTCCTCTTTTTCTAAACTCTGATTAAGAGGTCTAACTCTATAACTCAATTGTCAATCTTGTCTAAGCATTAACAATCAGAAAATGAAGATTTGAAACCAGATTTTCAGTCTAAAGTATTTATAGAGTGCAAATAAATTTACTATGAAAACTAACCATGAAAAACCTTGAAAATATTACCAAGTTTCTGCTGTGCCTTACGTCAACAGTAGAACAAGAACAAGAGTTTCTGGTTTTGACTTATCTCAACAAAATCAACTTGCAAAACTATAAAATAGATTTTCATCATATCAGAATCACTCTAATCAGTAGTTTAGTGTAAGAAAACCCATATCTTGTAACTCAAGCTGTAAACTTAGCCTAACATCATTCTCTTAAGGAAATAGAAATTAAAACAATTAAACTCAAACTCATAAAAGAATATTCTGTGCATCACAAAAACTGTAAATAAAATTTCAGAATCTCTACTACTAAGAAAATAAAATCATCTTCAACCCAGAAAATTGAAGCCGAAAATCCCCTCTAAAGAGAAGGCGGAAAATAACTAGAAGAAAGAAAAACCAAGCAGACTGCGTTTTGATCCCCACTTTATGTGTTTTGCGCCCCTGCCGTGCGTCTCATCTCCATCCCTTTGCGTTTCCGCTTGAGTGGGTCTCGCCTCTGCAGTGAATGGAGGCCACGATCCCTACAGTGCGTGAAGCCCAGCTGCTCGAGCCAACCCTTGCAGTGCAACTCATTACTGCGTTTCGGTTCCTACCCTTTTCTTTTACGATCCGTGTTGTCCGCTGAATGAAGGCCTCGATCCCTCTCTGTTCTCGTGTCTCTAGCCCACGTTCCATTCCCCTGCAGTGCATCTGTTGAGCGTTGAAGCTACTGTGTTTCGGTGCGTGAGTCCGTCTGCCACTCATTTCGTCTCCAGCCCAGGTGAGGCCGCCTCTCTCCACTCAGTCCCGTGTGCGTGAGTTTCTAGTGCTTTTGGATGTTGCCTGGCCAGCTGGGTATTTCCAATAATGCCTATGTGCTTTTGACATCTTTCCTATAATGCCCTGCAACATAAATAAGATATGAGAGGAGTTAAATTTTGGGATATTAATTTTGGTGTGGACTAACTGCAATACAACTCTTTTCAAATGCAAAATACCAAAATTTAACATTGACTCAAATACTAAAAATTACTACATGATTAAGTGTTTAATTTATTTTTTGGTGTAAAATAAACACAAAAGGCTGCTATTTGGTCCTTCACCCAGACCAACGAAAGGACAATGGATGGACGGAGAGAGAAAGGGACAAAGAAACGAAAAAAAAAATAGAGAAAAGAAGAGAAACCCACTACCGGATGAAGCTTTATGAGAGAGAGTTACCGTCGGGCTCGAGAGAAAGGGAGAGAAACAAAGAGAAAGGTTGTAGGGCTCGAGAGGAAGGGAGGGAAAAGGACAGTGGAGAAAAAGGAAAGAGAGAGCGTGAGAAATAGTTTTATTATGAATAAATATAGATAGAAATCACTATTAGAAGCATCTATTTTATACACATGATGTGACATCATCTAGACCACACATCTCTCCAAGTGAGTGTTGAGAATAATCAACTAGAAGCAGCCATGCAGTGAGTGCAAAGTATGTACTGCTACAATGACTTCTCTCTAGTATTACTCTTTTATTATTGAGTAATTTTCTTAGGCCGGTCTAGATGCATACACCAAAGACTAATGTTGATGTGGCAAACCGGTTTATTTAAAAACGATCTAATGGTTGAGAATCGAGTGCCCTCTCTGCACTGCACTCCTCCTATGCATTGCATTTGCATGTGTATTTGTGCTCATGCGACTCAGATTGACAAAGCATCAACTTTTTAATTTATTTTTTTTCACTCAACTCTATTGTGCTCATTCGACTCGAGCATTAACTTTCTTCGACTTAAATTGTAGAGAAATGTGGATGTTTATTGTGTTTTACTGAGCTTTTTTGGAGAGAGAGATTGCCATTGAGAGAGGAGTTGCGTATAAAAAATGACATTTATACTAGAGCAGCACAACAACCTGCTGAATCTGAATTTTTTTGGTCAATCGGAGTTGTCGACGGTGAAAGGTTATGGCAAACGTACTGCAACACACGGGCGGAGGGGCGAAATGTGGAGGAGAAATTCGAATCAATGATTTAGGGAAAATGTGAAAAACGTGAAGAGTAGAGAAAACAAATCGTTTTACTGTAAAAATAAAATAAAATAAAATAAGCTAGCTTACTAGTGTGCGGTGTTGGAGACTTTAAGGGTCTAAGAGTAGAATTAGTCTTTATTATTTGCCAATAAAATATAAGTTGATGGATGAATAGTACCTCTCCAAGTTTGGAGAAGTTTTTAGAATTACTGTAGCTCAAAATCTAAGAGCACTAGCATTAGCCTCTTCAAATACTATTTTTTATCAAAATTTGAAAGGTTTGTCTTTCAAACCACTGCATTGGATTCGGTATACACATAAATCTCTAACTTTGAGTTACAATATATTTAAGTTCATCTTCATATTTGTAGATCCCCTCTTCACACTCTATAATCATTATTTTATTTACTTAAATTATTGTTTCCCAATTTTGAGCAATAGTATATTTAAGTTGAGAAACAATAATTTAAGTATCAAATTAAATTATTAATTAATATATAGTTAGTGTAATTGCAAAATATAGAAAAAAAATAAATTAAAAATATTATTATTTAAAAATAATATTATATTATTATTTTGACTAATCTAATAGTTAATCCAACATGAAGTTATAGCTATGGAGGTTTTGATTTTATAGAAAATATGTACTTTTCATCAAATTTTAGAGATAAATTTGATAAAACCAATACCAACGCTCTAAGCTAAACATTTTTTACTACACCAATGTAGGGCACAAATCTAAAATTTATCTATATTTTGGATTTTATTAGCATTTAATTAGTCCAATGACAGTGCTCTAAGAGAGAGAGAGAGAGAGAGAGAGAGAAAACCCCTCCATTCTTCTAACTTTGTTTTACGTCCTCCAATATAGAACAGATCGATATAGATAGGTAATCTTTTTTCTTTTCTTTTTTTTTCTTTTGCTCTTTTTTCTCCAGAAGAAGAAGAAGAAGAAGATATCCATAGGATATAACAAAGGCAAAACGTGGTCCATATATAATACTTAGACAATAAATTACTCTCCCATGCACACACATTAATAAATCCTTTGGAAATCTGCTGTCACAAGAAAAGCAAAGAAATATACTGATGCCAATGAAAAAAAAGAACAAAAACTTCAAATCCTTTGGAAATCTATGGCTTATTGAAGAGCATAAGTTGCTCTTATATACTCCACAATTTCTGCACTTTCAAACATTTGCACCCCAGTGTTAGGATCTTCTAGATAAGGTACCTGTTAACAACTGTATTAGAATTTGTCTTCTATATCATGCCATGTCATGCATCAATAAAATACTTCTCGGAGATGAGATGACATGAATTAGACTCTGTCTGGAAGAACTAAAAATACCTGAAAATGTCCGGTTTTCTCATACAGCATCTGTCGTTTTGGGCTGCCACGAGCACAACTAAACAGAGAAATAGTATTAGTCACATCTGATACAACACCCTTTAAAGTGATCAAACACACTTTCCATTACAGAAAGTAATTAAGCATAAGGATTGCCAAATCCAGTTTAGATGAGAACAAAAATATACTCAAATGTATTGAGGTTCAAATGTGCAGACATATTGTTAAGAGACATATATGGTCAATGTTTAGAGAGAGAGAGAGAGAGAGAGAGTTTGGATATTACAAGTAAAACATGGAATACTTAAACGGAATTAAGATGATTGACAACTACAAATGATTAGAGACTTGTAATCCACTATTTCGAGTGAGTACTAAGATTTTCTTTTTTCTTGTTTTCATCAAATCAACTTCACATGTATGGTTGGTATCATAATTTCATAATCAATAAAAGTATAAATCATAGCAAGTTGTCTGGTGCCAATGTGCATGATTAAAGAAAATAGGCACATGAATATGCATAACTGAAAAAACACCAAGTCATTAAACCAATACAAAAACACATTTATCAAGTCCCGAACCCTACAGATCACTGTAAATGGACTTTACTTGCGAAGTAAATGTGGCAGCTCTAACTCTACAAGTACTTCACGCACAAGTTTGCAGAAGGGGGACCCCTGGAATGAAAGAATAAATATTTCAAATAAGTACACATAGTAGGTATATAGTCTACGCTATTATCAAGTCATAGTATTCTAAATAGGCACCTAAGAGATTGCTTATGAATTCAAATCCAAACATAAACATAGCTTTATAGTCTATAAACCTCATATGCCCATATTTCAAGTGGTTTAGGTGGCAGTTTTGATGGAGCATGAGAAGACCCCTGAGTGAAATATGAGAGATGATCAGATTATACTAGATATAAATTACATTGTAAATAACAAAATAAAAATAATGATGATCTAACATTTACATAATTACATTAGAAATAATTGAACTACATTACATGGAACATGCATGTGAAAAGAGCTTCTCCCAGAAACACAAGCAATGGGTTTGAATTTATTTTACCTTCCCCATGCGACCAATCATAGCAAGGCCTGCAGTCAAAGTCTGCAGCAGAAAATGCAGAAAGTAATCAACATTATACTTCCTAAATCACTTCATAAAGATGAGAAGAATCATTAGCAGAAGCAACAAACGCTAACCGTTAGTAGACCAAGTGACAACATGAAAGGAACACTTCCATCACCTACGCAAAAGAGACCAACAGATCTAATTATATACTGCCAGTGGTATACAATTATAACGCGAAATGCATAAGAAAGCAAATGGTAAATAGTAGTTATACTTTATCCCTCATTCAAGAGTTTCACATTATGAGAAAAAAAAGTTGAGATGGTACCTAACATGGTATGGAAGGAAAAACCTCGTCTAGACCAGGACAATATGTCAAATGAAAACAATTTAGAACTTCTTAAGGAGGATCTTCTCTACCTTCCAGTATTCTTTTATGCAAATGAAGATAAAATTCAGATTTCCAAATATGGTGTTGTACACGAGTAATATATGCCCCCCTTGTTAAAGTGCAACATACTGATTATCAATGGAAAACAACCAAAATTGAAATACACCATTTGGGAGCAAATAAATATGACTGTACATACCATATTTTCCAACCAGATACTTGATTATGTCATCTGATTCATACATTGCAACACCTGTGTTTGGATCCACCTGCAACAGAGAAAGATATTTGCAGCTTAGCTTCCACTTTACTCACCTTGGTTTTCTTTATTAATCATACAAATCTCTAATCAGTCCACTTTGTATTCCTTAATTTTTCCTTGTTAAAAACATTGGTATGAGCTCCTGGCACCAGAAATTCTCAAACCAGTTTCCAATCTCACTTGTGACTGTATCAGCGTTCAGAAATCATATTCTCAAGATCTGATGACTAAGCATGTCAAAAAGAAGCTATGGAAAACCAGAGACTGATTATGTGGAAATGGAAAGTTACTTTTAACTTATTTTGTGGTTCTCATTTCTCAATCATGTTCCAATGGACTTTCTCAAGACATCAACAACTTAGGATTTCTCTTGCTTCTAATTTAACTTGTGTACTCTTTTTCCTTTTTTGCTTTTTGAAGTGAGGATGAGAGGAATAAAATAAGAAACCAATACCAAATAATAATAATAACAATAATTCTAACCATGTAAGGGAACTGCTGTTTTCCACCCATCTGAGAAACTTTGGGGCGAAAGTTTGGACCATTTTTCGGGCAAGGATAAAATAGGACATCAAGATCCAACACTGCAACGATTTCCCTAACCTGTACAAACCTGAATTGTGAGTCCAAAGCATAAAAGAGTCATAGCGAAGTAATTTCAGACAAAATAAACCAACTGAGATATTTCTATTGGATCACGTGGAAAAAAAACATATATGATGCTCCTAAGGCCCAATGTTTCTAGGGATATTAAACAGGCTGGGGTCATGTCTAACCACATTCTTGAGAAGCTGAGCATTTGTTTTATTCGTCCCCAGCAACCTCAAAAGTCTTCTGTCTTTAAGATTAAATTTGCTATTACGGTCTGATCCTAAAATCACAAGATTCAACTTTAAGAGCTCAACTTAAATGGCTCAAATCATTCAGATTTGATATGTGACACACCATCAAAGATTTATGTGGCAGTTGAAACTGTCCAAAACTATGTGATAGTGTAATCATGTGCATGAAGTGTGAGGTAATTTCAGTTGGGTTATTATTTCCATCATATAAGTTTAACAAAATTATGCAGTAGAAAGGTGAAATAATTTATACAGAAATTAAAATATCACTTAAAATCAAATGGAAATCCTAGGGGATTGATGTTACCTTCCGACAAAATGGACAGCTTTAGGTGATCCAATATATAGGAAGAGGAAAGAAATATGCCGTTAGTCTTTATCCATCACAAAGGCAATAGAAAGTCATAGCTGGTGAATGAAAGGAAAGAAGATAAAAGGCCTGTAAAGGAAAGTCAGCTTCAAGGTAGTTCAGTGCCTACTAAATCCAGCAGACAAGAAAATGATACCTTTCGAATTCATATATCTCAATAGGCTTCTCTGGTCGAGGACCCAATTTTGAAGTCTCTTTTACCTTGAAATCTGTTATTTGACCCAAGAAGGAAAAAATTAGGAAGAGACAGGAAGACATACATCATACAGAGTTTTAGGATCTCCTTTCAGATTTTTGATATTAACAACCAGAAAAGACATAGCCAGCAATTATTGGCATTTAAGAGCAGAATAATATATGAGAGTTTCCAGAGTAAAAGCCTGTGAACTGAAGTTTGGTCATACCGAGCAAGCTAGAAGTTGCACCATTCTAAACTTATGATGTCAAATAATAGCCCGAAATTCAAAATATCCATTTTCTACTTCTTATATGAACCTTCGCTACTACAAGCAATTTAATTACAGGTACACCAATGGAACTTTATAAGATGTCAAAGCAGTAACCATAATAAAAGTCAAGCTACCGGCAACATCAAGAGCATACTGGCCAGACGGAATCTCATTCTTGGAAACGAAGGAAACAGAATAACTGCCACAAAAGGAACGAAATTAGAAAAACCCCATCAAGTGTCCACAACTACATTTTAAAAGATATGATATCAGTGCAGAGTGTTACACGTTTTTTCAAAGGCTAACATGACTTGATTTTGAGGCTAGATTCTAGGGTTTGCTAAATAATGGCGCCAGATAGTCTTTTTAATTTAGTCTGTATAATAATAAAGGGATCTAAATAACCCCTTTGCGTGTTTCCTTCGAATATTTTAATCCAACTCTTAATCCCTTCAAATTCGGATGAATTCTGCTTAGTGCTTAACAGCTAGTCGCTTGAAACCCCTTCGTGATCTCTACTTAATAAATCTTCCATACATTCATTTTTTAAGGTAGAAAACTCACACCATTAGCAAGGAAACAAATTGACTTCACATTTTCGGTTAAGGTTCCTCCACAATTCAATGGACGAAAACAAAGATTTTGCATTTAAGTCGAGGCTCTAGAAATTATTTAGGCCCATTCAACTCAAAATGTCAAAAGCTGGGAAACAAAAATTAACGCGAAAAGACTAGCAATTGGTTTTGATTTTCTTTCATTTTATTTTATTTTTCTCCGCAAGCAAATAATACCAAGACATCCACAAAAAAAAAGGCTAATAAAAAAAGAGGAGCAAGAAGACTTCATACCCGGAAACAAAAACACCTGTCCCGAGCCGGAACGGCAAGGCAAGAGAAGCCCCGAGTATGTCCCATGTCTTATCGGGTCTCACGCCGAACCGCTTTGGCTCCGGCGGCTTGAAATTTGGTGGAGGAGCAAATGTTACAGAGGATGACGAAAGGCCTTGTTTTTGTTCCTGCTCGGTGGTCACAGGAGTGGAAGTGAGCGGGGTTTCAGATGAGCTTGATGTTGCTCTAATGGAGACAGTGCTCTTGTGTGCTCTGCGGAACGGGAGCGTCCTGAGAAGTGGGGTTTGTGGGAGGTTGAGAGCTGTGGCCATGGTTTTCTGAGCCGGGGGGTTTTGGCGAGGACTGTGGTGGGAGGGCAAGAGGCTTTTTGGTGGTTTAAATTTGTTCAAGATCGGGGGATTTTTATGCGACTTGGTAGGCTACTAGGCTTACAGGTGGACGAGAATGAAGAATGCGACTGGTAATACAGTTCAAAGTAACCTTCCAGATTTATATGTTTGCCCGGAGTGCCAGAGCCATTTAAATCTGGTTAACAGTATGATTTATCAGTTTAGTGAGAAGAATAGTACAAGAAATTAAAAAAGAAGAGACAGAGACAAAACAAGAAGACAGGCAACACAAACGAAAAGAACTTCGCCTCTCCGAGTAGACAAACATAAAGTGGTGCTAAGGTTGGCCTATTCTGTGTTGGTGTTTTGCCCCCAATCAATTTCCATCCACGAAAATCCCCATTGACAAGTCCTGAACGAAGCCCTTGGACGTTTTGTCTAATGAATAGCTGGTCCTCGAAGCTGTGTACCTTAACTTTGTGATAGGTCATCATCCTATCCTACTGACGTTTTAAACGTGCACTAATAGGAAGAAACATCAAGCTTTATTTACGATTGTTCTGTCCAGATGGTAACAAGGAAGCCATGAATGCGAGGTTGATACATCTTATCATTCACGAAGATTGAAGCAAGAAGACGAGTTGCCTTCTGCTGATTCTTGGAGGTTGTGCTGCAGAGCCTGCTGTTCTGTAGTTATGCAGAGAAGAATGATATTGGGAGGCTTATTTCATGTCCCCATTGAAGTCTAATTACATATCTTTTTCCATTATTGGAATTTCTTTGTTTTCTATTGGTACTATTCTCTCCATTTTCTGACAGATCTGATGGGTCACGAGAGTGAAAGTGCTTTAAGGGGATCAATATGGTTACCCAGTTCTAGCCGGTGAAGTTTACGTTTACTGGAGTAATGCTATGTCTTCGTGTACTTCGTTTAAAAAAAATAAAAAATTATTATTAAAAAAATAATTTTTTTTTATATAAATTCTAAATTTATCTATTTTTTCAAACGAAATACAGGAGGGTACATTCCATAACTGCAAATCTAGTTCGGCAGTCAAATCTTCAGAGGAAAATACAGGTTTTTTTTTTGGTTAAATTCTTTTTGCCCCACTAATTTCTTCAAGCCGTCAATCTCTTTTAGCTTCACAAATTTTTGATCGACTATAGAGAGAGGGAGGGGGAGTATTGTCGGGTAGAACAAAGACTTCTTTCTTTCAAGAGTACAGCTACTTTTGTTAAAAGCTGAATTCTCTTTTGGCATACATTGCTCTTGAAGATGTGAAAAATGAACATGGAAGTGAAAATTAGACAAACAAAACAATAGAAGATGCTCAGGGAAAAAACACTAAACTAAACTGTCAAAGGCTCCTGCTGGAAATGCCATGCAACGGCGTCCTTGTATGCCAGGGTGCCACCAAATATATCCAGAGCACTGCCCACGGTAACATCCACACGTCCCACGCCGGCTACTTTAATCGTTTCTAAATCAGCCATCACCCTCACACCACCAGCATAAGTCACGGGAATCTGCCATCAAACCAATGATGTATCAAACTAAATGAAGGTAAATTGAGGCATGAGTTCAAGTTTTCTTTGTCCATTTAGGTAATGCCCATGAATTTATTTGAGACAATGACTAGATGGAGGTGATTTTGGAAAATCCAATGCTCCAGGCAAATTCAATTTCCGAATTGGCAACAAAGAAATGAGAATGTAGCAAGATAATCAGAAAAAGAAATGATAAAAAAATAATCACAAACTTCAGCTACGCACCGGTGAATACTTCCCAAGCAATGTCACAAGTTTTTCATCGATTCCAAGCCTGTAACAACAAAAACAATAGGAATCAAATTCTCTTGAATAAGTTTTCTTGAAAGAATGGACATATGTGATCTCTATTGTCAATTAATCTTTTTCTTCTTTCTCTGACTAACCATCTGGAACACGTTCTCTTCTAAATGTCATAATATCTGAAGATGACTAGACACTTCTCAAAACCAAGTATGGGAGTTAGAAAGTTTGAGGCATAGGAAAAACACTGCGATTAAATCAGAGATAGCAGCATGTAAGACTTACCTTTTCCCTTCAACATCAACGCCATGGACCAGAAACTCATCTGCATAGTGGGCTAGAAACTCCAATATTTTCTCATCAAGATATACATCAGTGAACTTCTGCCATCTATCGGTAACAATTGCATATTTACCTTCCTGCAAAACAAACACAGCAAATAAAAGATGATAATTGGAACTCAATAACCAAGATGAACGGGGAGGTGGCCCTCATAAAAGAAAATCAAATTTATTATTTTGATTCTGATTCCTAATGCACGACCCTTTTTGTGTAAATTGTTGTCTTTTCTTATCCTTACTTGCACTAGACCATCTGACCCTTGAGCACTCATATGTCCAAGTGACCATTACAACTGTAAATAATTAAAAAAAAAAAAAAAAAAAACTGGCGCAAAACCTTGTTCAAACTCAAGTTTGTAAAATGTCACAAATTCCTGCCTGAGGACATTTTCCATTGAAACCTCAAGCTGGAACCCAATTACCCAATGCATAAATGGAACACATTGTAAAATTGCTTTAATACCTTCATTCTGCAGCTAAGGTCCAAGACAAGCCTCTGCTTTCCAACAACATGAACAAGATCTTTAAGCCTTTCAAGATCCATTTGTCCATCGTTGAATACATACTGTGATGAAACCAAGATGTAAGTTTTCTTTCTTTCTTTTTTTTGATAGGTAAAACCAAGATGCAAGTAAAAGGGATCAATTTATACATTTAACTGAGAATTTTTTTGTGTAGATTAACCTAAATTCTTGGCATTAATTTCCATGTAAAACTATCTTAGTGAAGAGTTATACAAAGCTATGTGTGAATTCCTTTCCAGATACTTTCTTTAACGGCCACAGCACTGTCAAAGTACATGACTCTGTTCCATGAGCATCATGATTACTTGATGTCCAGTTTCATCATTTGAGCAATTTCCAGATATAGATTACGTAAAACCTCAAACAAAATTGTTATGGATATAAAACTTATATTCTACCCTCCCACCCCTTCAGTGGTCATTTATAGATATTCATTCCATCCTGCTCAGCACCAATAACTCCATACATCTGACACTTAGAAGGTTTTAGGTAATTCACAGGGAATTATGTATTATCTTCTAGAATTGCATGCAAAAAGAGAACCATATCGTTTTGGTAGCTTTTACATAATTCACAGGGAACTCATAACTTATAGAAGACATAAAGATATAGTTCCTACCATGACAATAATTGGGTTTCCGATCAGCAACTTTCATTTCAAGAGTATCATTATTTTTTGCTTTGGGGGGAGGGGGGGATATACAGTGTTTCACCATTGTAGTTAACTTGCCATATCTA
Source organism: Juglans microcarpa x Juglans regia (assembly GCF_004785595.1). Classification (NCBI taxonomy): domain Eukaryota; kingdom Viridiplantae; phylum Streptophyta; class Magnoliopsida; order Fagales; family Juglandaceae; genus Juglans; species Juglans microcarpa x Juglans regia. The sequence goes on along the minus strand of NC_054603.1, from coordinate 822,478 downwards.
AGGCTCCAATAGGCCAGCCTAACATTTTAAAAATCACACATCCAAATCTATGCTGAAGAAAAAAAAAAATTATATGCAAAATTCAGTAAGAGAGAGATTGGAAATTGTATTGAATCATCCAACTAGTATATTAGTGTTTCTGTATAGAGGTCAGAAGAAGTATAGACAAAAAGTTATAACATACTGATGTGACAATGACATGACTAGCTCCTTCCTCTATGTAACTCAGAGAATTGTCAGAATTGATCCCGCCCCCAACTTGCAAGCCGCCTAATTTTACACGTCCTCGCAGTAAGTTCAGCAGAGGAAAAGTCTGTAAGTTTTAAACTATAATCAATTCTAGAGCTTAAAGGAACCGCAACCTGATCTCAGGTGCTCAAGTTCCATTGGTTCAATGTCTTTACATGAGGAAATTAAAGTGGTGTAAATGCAAAATCACATTCAAACATGTATGGAAGTCCTGAGAACAAAAAATGATCAGCAAAGAAAATGTTTCCACTAATTAGTTAAGATAATAGACATACATGTAGGTGAAATACAGTAGCTCTAAACTAAACAAAGGCAATTTCAGAAAGCCACAATACATTCCCTGTGAAGACATATCTAAATTGTGAAACCAAGATCGCCAAATCTAAGAACAATGAATAGAGTATCGTTGCTTAAAAAATTCTAGAATCCTAATAAACTAAAAGAATGAATGAGGAGCTGAAAAAATAATTGTTTTCTAAAATCCATCCCCATCTCCAGCCTGATGTACAGCTCAGTAAATATACAAGATCCAGATGCATTCTAGTTAAACCAAGAGAACAAACCAAAGAGATTTACCTCTGTTTTTAAAACTTATCATCAATAACTATAATTTACATCAATTCAATTGAAAATAAACAAAATAGCATTCAATAGAACCAGTCAAAGAAAGCAACCACGAACATAGATCAGAAGAGAGCAGACAAATTCACCAGGATAAGTGTGCAATGCTTCAATGGCCGCACTTCTACTCAAAGGATCAGCTCCGAGCATGATTACATGACCTCCAGTAAGTCCATCTTCTTTGTATAAATTCGCATACTCGGCCGCCGTCTTGTCCGATTCAAAATTGGTCACAAGAGTTGACCCATCCTCCTTCAAATCCCGAAGGGTTGACCCAACAATTTGTTTCACTTTTCCCTGGAAACCATATTTGAACCCGAGAATGAGTGAGAAAGCACTCCAAACGTCCGATCTCAAAAGAAGTACTGCACCCCTGCATGAAAGTAACACAATGCAGCACTCGTACAGTATATATTTCTTCTAGCTGACCTTGACTACCACATATAACAATACCATTTCCAGTCAGCCTAAATCCCCAATAGTATCGTAAACAGAAGCAAAAAAGAAATGAATAAAGCTTCTTTTTTTTTGCAGACAATCGATTTGAAATAAACAACCTAATCCTTGGTCATAAATAAAAAAGCCGATATACTAAAACCGAAGTGCCGCTAAAACGTGTCCCCTTAAAATTTTGCCAACACCTCAAGTTCAGCAAGCAAATTGACAGAAAGAGCATTTTTTATAGTTTTGGGTACCTTGTGTATATCAATGCAAGGCCGGAAACGAACCGAACACCTGATGGAAAGCCTTGAAAAACCTACATCAAATTAATAATAATAACGAGAAACAATAATTGACAACTCCGAAAGACTTAAAAAAACAAAAAAAAATTACTCAAAGCTAAGCTACTTACTGGAAACTGGAGAATGAATAGTAGTGATGATTCTTTGTGAGCTTCGGCAATAGAAAGAGCCGAAAGGATGGAGCGAACTCAAGTCGGAGGTTGAGGTTGTACGGAATTTTAGTGCCATCGTGATGTGCCCAATCGTTACCGGTATCAAGAAGAAAGTCTGACTTCTTCAGAAGTTGAGAGTTGAGACTGAGGGCTCGCGAATGCACTTCCGACAACTTGTTTAGAAAAGAGGGCTCCGCTCCGACGAATTGACAATTAGCGTGCACTGTTTTGCTTAGAAAAGGCAAATACATAAATAAATATATCGTTCATATTTTATAGTGGATAAAGCTCTATAATAATAATTTGGAAATTATATGAGAAACTCACAAAATTTTAGTGGATAAAGCTCTATTTTTTATTTATATATTACTGACAAGAAACCCACAAAATTTGCACGACTGAATAGACTAATCAAGGTTTATTTATACAGTGTATCACGTTAAGATAGATGAGATGAAATAATTTTATATGAGTTGATTAAAATATTATTAGAATATTATTTTTTAATATTATTATTATTTTAAGATTTAAAAAAATTAAATTATTTATTATATTTTATGTGAAAATTTAAAAAAATTATAACGATAAGATAAGATGATTTTTATATTCAAACGATCCCTAAATCTATGGGCTTGAATTGAAAAAATGAAAAAGGCATCTTTTAAGAAAACAAAAAAAACTACCAAGTATAAATAAAATTAGCAATTTAATTAAACGTTTTGTTTTTTATATTTGAATTTTATATCAGATTAAAATATAATTGTTGAGATATAATTTTTTATTTTATAAGCTTAATGATATGGTCTCATAGGAATAAAAGCTTCATGCTTTGAGAATTATAGATAAGCAGTTGTTAATACTTATAAGCTTATACATTGGTAATTGGATTTCTCAACTAGAAAACATTAATTAATTGACTCTAATATTAGAAAAAATTTCAATTTTCTTTACAACATTTTTTTTTATAGAAGAGATAGAATCACATGTTCAAGAATGACTCATTTCCAGATTTATTGAAATAACCCTCACTTGTGGCCGTGAAAAATCGTGACTATATCCTAACACTTGGGAATTACAAATTATAGCAACTTTGGCAGGCAACATGATGGATGCCAATTAAGCAAATGAAACAAAGGAAACGAATGGCGGCCATTGACCAAGAGTGTTCGATCCAGGTTGTCCTAAAAAAAGGTCTGCAGTTGCCGAAAACATCTATGGACGGTGTTGTTCGTGGACATTTAGCAATGGACTGGAACGGGTGGCTGTTAGTAAAAGATAAACAAAGAGTTTCCTACTTCAATACTTAAGTTAGTTGCTCGATTACATTTGGTAAATTGCGGTTAACAATGTTCCCTATATAATCAAATCAGCCTATTCCTGCACATACAGTGATCTGGATCATCCTCCTTTTTAACATATGTTTATCAAAATCCCCCCCACCCATGTCTTGAAATAGAAGAACTCAACAGCTCATTGGACTTGGACCTCCCCTTTCTCCTTTCCTTCCTTCGAAAATTGACAGTTATCACAAAGTTCAGGTGATCTCTCTTTCAATCCTTTCATGTAAGATCATTTTATGAAACTTAATGCATTCAGATCCTAACATTATTTTCTGGAAACAAAAAAAATTTGTTTTTTATTTGGATTGTGTCAACAATTTAAATGGATTTTTTTGGTTAATTTAACCAAAAAAGAGAGAGAGAGAGAGAATGGGTTTAGATTTGAGAAGGAACAAACAAATATATAGTAATGAGCTAGCGAACCCAGAAAAGTACGCTACGGTTTCAATGGCTGGAAGAGGATCCTCTGGAGATCATTGTGAAGACCTTCACTCACCCTTCTATTTTTATACATATCTTCCTAATCAGTGTTCTGCAGACCTATTATGATGGCTTCCTAGACCTTTGAATGTTTAGCGAGAAGAGGAACAATTAGGATCGAAAGTACGCAGTTGCATTGCATTGGTATAACAAAGTGCTGATTGACAATATTGTTCTAACAGATCTAGCATCCAAATAAAAATGTTGTCCCTTGTTTTGTTGATGAATTCTAACTAGTAAAAATTCATGTTTACATAAAACAGGTGTTCACCAACAAAAGAGATGTCGCGTTTTTGGATTGCGCTTATTCTATATGGCTTGGCAGCCATTCACAACCATATTGGCACAGCAGTAGCAGACTTTGATGGTTTAGGTGTTTGCTATGGAACGTTAGGAACCGACATCCCCGACCCAAGAACTACAGTTCAAGTCTGCCATAGCTATGGTTTCAAGAAAATCAGACTTTTCAAACCTGATCTTAAGATGATGGATGCTCTAATCAACCAAAATATTGCAGTGAGTATTGGCATTGGAAATGATGAATTACCAAATATTGGAACTGCTCTGAGCAGTGCGGAAAAATGGTATTCCACGAATGTGAAGCCCTACATTTCTAAAATCGCCATTGAATATATCGTCGTCGGAAACGAGGCCATTCCAGGTCCCTACGCCAAGTGGGTTGCATCTGCAGTGAGAAACTTGAAGCAAGTGCTCTTGCAGTCAGACCAAGATAGCATAAAGGTGACCACGGCGGTTTCGACGTCGGTTTTGGGAGCAACAATTCCACCTTCAAAGGGTATATTTAAGGCTGAGACGAGACAGATGATGGTAGAAGTGATCCAAAGCATATCCGAGGGTAGGTCTGTACCAGTACTTATGGTGCATGCCTATCCATATCGTTACCATGCAGCAGGTCTCATTCGACAAGATTTCGCGACATTCTCTGGACACAAACCTTATTATCACGACAACGGCAAAAATTATTGGAACATGCTGGACGTGTTGGTGGATGCTTTTTATTCTGCAATAGCGAAAGAGATTAGGGGTGGAAATCAATTGCGTTTAATTGTGGGTGCGAGTGGTTGGCCTTCTGCTGGGAATAGAAGATTCACGACTCCCGCACTTGCAGCCATTTACAATCAGAATTTTATGAGACGAGTAGTCAGGCGACAGGGGACTCCGGCTCAACCAGAAAAATTCGTTGATGGTTTTATTTATGCATTGTTCAATGAAAATAAAAAACCAGGGGATCCTGCTGACCAACATTTTGGGCTTCTCAATACCGACAAAACACCTGTTTATCATTTTGTAGTTCCTCAATCTCCTATGTTTCCTCCTATTATTAAATCTAATCCTGAATCCTAGGACGGATGCGAAGATGTATATAACAACTTGAAATATGTATTCAAATGAAATGCGAACTCTAGGAAGATCCTATAGAATTCCAAGGGATTTTGATGCTATTCATGAAAGCAGCTTATAACGCATTCAGAGTGCTACTTTTTGCTTGTTTTTATATGCTTTGTAAATTGTAATCAAGCTTCCATCTAATAAATTGTTCCTCATTTTTTTTAAAAAAGAAAAATTGCAGTGCAATTAATATGCAGAAATCAATGATCACACAAAATACTTGACCATCTGGATTTCTTTCTGCTTGAAACCACATTTCTCGTAAAATGCCCTGTTCTCCAAACTACAGTCGAGAATCACCTTATAGCACCCTATCGAGCAAGCATGATCCGCGAGGAACCCAATTACTTTCTTGCCTAATTGCATCCCCCGAGCATTGGAGTCAACCACAACATCTTCGATGTGCCCAACTTTCCCACAATTTCTCAGAAACTTTTTTTCGATGAACACGCTCCCAGTTGCAATGATCTTCCCAGAAGATTCATCTTCTACGACACAAATAACGTGGTCATCACCAAGGGAGCTGATCTCACGAAATCGATTCTCGAAATCCTTGTCAGATATGGAGTCACAAACTGTTAGTTGCCGCAGTAGCTCTACGAAACCCTTGCTTTTGTCTGAGATCTCTAGTCTTCGTACTTCAAACTTCTGCTCTCCGCTGGACGAGTGACTGCCCTGCATCTCTTTTTTTTTCGCTTTCGCTTCTGTTCTGTTACAGTCTGGAAAGATTCATTCAATACAACAAGAAGAAAGTATTAGATCGGTAATGAGTTCTCTATGCGGATAATTTGAAGCACAAAACAAAGACTTGGTTGAGAACTCTTTGATTGAACAGTGGACCCAAAAATAGAAATGGAAAAAAAAGTAATCCTTTGAGGACGATATAGAATATAGAGATTAGAAGAACAATAATTTTACAACCAGATTAGACGGGCAGAGGTAAGATTCGGGAGTTCACCTTTTGTCTCAGCTACCGGACGGAGTCACGGAATAGGGGCTTATATGTTGAGGAAGGCCAAGCGCTCGATAAAATGCCGAGAGGTCCTGGGAGACTAACCAAGACAGCACCTGGAACGACAAGCAGTTTAGTCGACATTGTGACCATGGGCCAAGTGGACTTGGGCTATTTTCACAGGCCCAGATAATCAAAGCCGAAGAATGTGGTGCCTGGCGCCCTGAGAAAAAGGAACAATGAGAGTCGGACAAAGAGAGATGGCGAGATCGCCGATTCAGCGCCTGGCGCCATACTTGGCTAGTCGAATCCAACAGAACCAGAGGCTTCTAACTTCTGCTTTCTACGAAGCCTCAAACATCTTCTTCGCCGTCTCCGTCTCCGTCTCCGTCTCCATCTCCTTCCCCCGAGGCCATCCACCTGACCGAAAATTGCGTCCAAGTACTCACAAAATTCCCTCCCCTTTTTGCTATTTCAGGAAAAGGCAATTTGGTTCTTTTTTCCTATTTGATCTTCCCCCACGTTTTCTTCATTTTTACGGTGGGTCTTCCACCTTGGGATCGTTATGGGACTTCTTTGTTTAATGGATATTGAGTAGTTCGTCGAAATCAACAGAGGAAAAAGACATTGAAGTACTGACAATTTTCAGTTTTTCGAGAAGAATAGGATATGGATTTTTATGCGTTGTCTAGTGATTAATGGGACGAAGAAGATTTGATTTTGCTAGAAGTTGATAAATATGCTGTTTTTTATTTTATTTTATTTATTTTTGACCTGGGGGGCGGGGAAGAGAACTTCATTCTTGACGAGCCAACTTTGATGCCTTCACAAGTTGTGGGTCACTGTTGCAGAGAATGAAAGAGCTGCAAGCTGCTGAAGGGTCGACTGATGAAAAGATGCTTAAATTGAGTGTGGAGACTGGGGGATGTTTTTGGTTCCAATATGTTTTGTGGTAAGTCAATTTGGACGTACGCATTGCATGTATAACTTGTCATCCCGACATGGCAACTCCTTGTTTTGGAGAGAAGTGTGAAGTACCCTTTGTCCGTAGTTGATATCCTAATTGTTCAGTGATTCCTGTTATATATTAATATAAATCCTTAATACCAACTTGATCTTTGGTGCCTGCTTCCGGACCTTGCATGAGATAAACTTGATATGTTAATGCACAAATACATAACAACACTCATGATAACCTAAACTATTGTACTGATGTCTCAAACCAGCTCAAATCGACCAGCTTAATCCTGAAAAAATGTTGAGTTCTGTGTGCCTGTCTAATTTGACAATCTACTGCCTGTGTTATAAGGCGTCCTAGATCGATGGCCAAAACACAGCTACAAAATGAGAACAGAATCCACATGGTGGAGACTGATACAAATCTCTATGTCCCTCATAGATGTCTGCGGGTTGGTGACGATGGTTGTTTAATTGGGTTGGATAAGACTTGGCCAAATTTTGTTTTTAAGCTGATCAGGTACTGAAGTTGTGTCCTAATTGTGCCATACTGCCTCATGAACATGGGTGATCATGCTGGTGCAGATCTACTTTTAGATCTTTATAGGTCAGCAGTTGAAAAGCTTTTAGTAGTTGCTAATTTGCCAAGAGCCCTTTACAAATTTTTTATTGTGAGTGATACAATGAAGTCCAAAAGGAAATGAGCTGATTCTATTGGGGACGTACATCTCTTTCTCTTTCAATAGAATATTAAAAAATATATATTGAGCATTCAGCAAAATGGTACTGCCAGTTTAGGAAACCATAAGATCAGGGTGTTTGGATTAAAATTCAACCTGGTTCAAGGTCACGACTCTAATTCTGATATTAAGATATGCTTATGAACGTGCCTGTACCGGCTATAGAACATGACAGATGGGTTGTGTGATTTCTGTTATGGGGATTTCTTTAGTCGAAATATTTTATGTTTCTTAGTGCTGATTTTTGTGTGGTCTTTTGGTGTCATCAAAACATGTTATATTTAAGAAGTGATGCAGCTTTGGCTAAGTTCTGGTGTCAAGTGCAGTGGGTGGGTGGCTGAAGTTGTAAAAGTTCTTTCATGGTAAATCAGTAGTTTTAATGCTAATATATACCTTCCCCATAGTCTACCACACAGCTAATTAGATCAGGTCATTCATGTTTTGCTCTAATTTGCTATATATTAATTCCTATATATTTTCTTCAATAGAATTGACTCCAAATAACTTGTCTTTGTACAACCTTATTTAAAAAAAAAAAAAAAAAAAAAAAAATAGATGGTACTCAAATTTTGTTGATAACCCTCACTTATAGAGGAAGAAAACCGTGGTTACTGTATTTGTACAACGTTATAGAGGCTTAATTAAAAGAAAAAGTGACATGAACTTGTAGCTAGCCACGTACTCATCTGTTATGGAGCTCTTGTATTTTCATCTTTGTTAGCATCTTAATGGTAGACAAATAATTCAATATTAATCATACTTCGAGTTCGCATTTTGGACATAGGATTTGTTAGGTCAATTCACGCCTCTTAGTTCTTACTCATTATTGTTGCCTTTTCGGTTTGTCCAAGTATCACAAGCAATTATATATAGTATGTGTTGCTATAGATGCTGGAGATGGCATCTCTGCATGTTTCCTCGTTACAGATCAGATGATTTGTGTTTGTTTGGAAGGATTTAAAAAAAGATTCGAGTGATATTCCAGGTGATCGAGGAAGATATACTCGAAGATTGTGATAGAATTCATTGTTGAGACGTTAAAATTGATCGTCCACAAATACTTGAAGCGCCTTTAATATCTAAGTAAAACTGCAACCTTTTTGGTTTGTTGTTTCATATTTCCAGCTTGGTAATAACTAGTTATTTTTTTTTTTTAAAAATGACTGGTTTGGAGTGTTTGTTGGCCCAATCGTTATGTTATTTTTTAAGAGTAATTCTACATATAATTATGAAATACGTAAATATTACGTAATCACTTTGAAAAAGAGTGGGGTCTACTATTAAAAAATTAATTTTTTTTATGTCGGTCCTATGTTTTATTCATTTTTTTTCAAAATAATTACGTGGAGGTTGCATAATTTACAATTACAAATATCTTTTCTCATCTTTTAATTATAATAATGGTATATATAATTTGTTTATAATTATTTTATAATTCATTAATAATTTAATTATGTCACTTTATTAAAATTAAAATTTTATTTTATAAATATATCTTCCATTTCATATAGAGTTATAAAATAATTATTGAAAAATTATTATTATTTTTAATCTTTAGTTGTATAAAAAGACAAATTGGTTATCACTAAAGCTAGATACCGTTTTCAGAAAGAAAACCTGTTGCTTTCCTATGCAATAAGAAAAAATTTAAAATTTTATTTTCAAACAGGTGTATAAAGCATATCTATTAAAATATTTACATGACATAATTTAATTTAAAAGATAATTTTTTAAATTTAAATCTTATAAATTAAATATTATTATTTAAGTGATGTAAATGATATGCTTTACACATGATCGGCTGGATAATAGAATAACTCAACTAACAAATATACCCTTCCAAATTAAAATGACAAAAACTGATAAATAATTTTTTAAATATTTAATGTAAAGTCAAGAGATAATGAAAAGAAAATACTAAAAAGATGAAAACTTCAAGAACAAACAATGAACGAACGGTCTGCAAAGACACTAGCCACCGGATTTATATGGGTGGCTTTTAGTCAAAATCGATGAATAATCTCGACTTCAAACTTAATTAGTTCGATCATATATATATACATATATATATATATAGTAAATTGCGGTTAACTATGTTCCTTGTAAAAAGGGTTTAAAAGAGGCACATCATTCATGACAGTCTGAAACTTATTTTAACATGTTTATCAAGCTGTCGTTTTTTATATATTGTATTTCCGATTCTCGCCAACTTTAATCTAACTCCTTTTTCTGGAAAAAGCTTTTACAAGAAAACTCCAACGTCGACATATGCTTTGAAGTAAAAGGACCCGACGACAGCTCCAGCTTGGAGGACCCAGCTTTTTCCATCAAAACGATGGCATTGATCACAAAATTCAGGTGATCATCAGGAAATATGTTAGATGCTCGATCTCTTTCAATCCCTTTTATCATGTATTATTATTTTATGAAACTTAATTTATTCATTAATGTCCTTGAATAATTGAAGTCTCACAAGCACAAAAACATGAATCAGCTTCGCTAATTAATTGGGTCGTAGTACTTGGTATTTTTAATGCATTCAGATTCTAATATTAGGCTGTCTCTCCCCTCCCATTCGATGGCTAGCTTCCTAGACTGGCCTTCGTGTCATGTTCATCAATGAAAGGAAGAAGGATCTCATGAAAATGGCCTTAATTAATTAGGATAACCATATCATTGCAATTGATGTGCATTATATATATATATATGTGTGTGTGTGTGTGTGTGTGTGTGTGTGTGATATAGAAATTTTATGACCTATCGAGAACATGCATGATTAACTTGGTCCCTAGCTAGCTTGTTTAAATTTGGTGATGGATTCTAGCTAATTAGTAATGCATATATGTTTCCATGCATAAAACAGGTGTTCACCAACAAATTTGTTGTCACGTATTTGGATTGCGCTTATTCTGTCTGGCTTGGCAACCATTCATAACCATATTCGCACCACAGTAGCAGACTTTGATGCTTTAGGTGTTTGCCTTGGAACGTCAGGAACCGACATCCCTGACCCGAAAACTACAGTTCAACTCTTGCACAAGTATGGTTTCAAGAAAGTAAGGCTTCTCAGTTCCAATAATTGGATGATGGAGGCTCTAATCAACCAGAATATTGTCGTAAGTATTGGCATTGCGAATGAAGAATTACCTATGGTTGCAGATAATTTACAAGATAATGCAGGATCGTGGTATAACGCGAATGTGAGGCCCTACATTTCCAAAATGCCTATCGAATATATTGTCATTGGAGACGATGCAATTCTCAGTCCCTACAGCGAGTTCGTCATTCCGGCAATGAGAAACATCATGCAAGTACTCCGGCGTTTTGACCAAGGCAGCATAAAGGTCACCACTGCAGTTTCCACATCCGTTTTAGGAAAAACTTTTCCACCTTCACAGGGTATCTTTAAGGCTAGGACGAGAAACATTATGGTAGACGTCCTCAAAGCTATAGCTGGCTATAAGTTTTCACCAGTACTTATGGTGAATGTCTATCCATATCGTTACCATGCAGCAGGTCTCATTCTACAAGACTTCGCGACATTCTCTGCACACAAACCTGTTATTCATGATGGCAATAATGATTATTGGAACATGCTTGATGCACTGTTAGATGCATTTGTTACTGCATTGACGAGAGAAAATCTGGGGAGTATACGTTTGGTGGTGGGTGCGAGTGGCTGGCCTTCTGCTGGGAATGGTAGATTCACGACTCCCGCACTTGCAGCCACTTACAATCAGAATTTTATGAGACGGATAGTTAGGCGACAGGGGACTCCGGCTCAACCAACAATACCCATCGATGGTTTTGTTTATGCATTGTTCAATGAAAATAAAAAACCAGGAGGTCCTGCTGACCAACATTTTGGGCTTCTCAAGACCGACAAAACACCTGCTTATAGTTTTGTGGTTCCTCACTATTGGAGATAAAGGTTGAAGTATTCAAAGATCCAGCAGAATCGGTTTACGTTGCTGTTATTGATACTGCGCGCATCAAATTTAAAGTATTCAAAGATCCACCAGAATCAGTTTACGTTGCTGTTATTGATATTGCGCGCATCAAATTGTTGGTTTACGTTATAGTTATATTACTTTTGATTTTCAAATAGCTTATGTATAGGAACAGAGTTATTGAAAGTTCTCTATAAATCATACATGATGTATACACTTCAAAATTAATAAAAGATATTTTTGCTCATGCAACCTTTCCTCTGTTAAAGTTTACATGGTATCAGAGAGCCAACAAGACTCACGTCTAAACTGATCCTTCCCAAAAATATCTCCCTCCCCAAACTCCAGCCTTCCCACTTTCAACCCATCTTCCTCCGTCAACCTTATGAAACTCACACGTACCAACTACTCAACATGGAAAGCTACCATATTACCCTACCTCAAAGGCCAGAAAGTCTGGAGCCCAGCTCGGTTATTTCTAGCTATGGATCTCGTTATTATGTTTATTTTTTAGATGCTTTTACCAAATTCATTTCGGTATTTCCTTTAAAATCAAAATATGATGTAGAATCTATTTTTCTTCAATTTCAACAATATGTTGAAAGGCATTTTGATTCAAAAATTAAGGCTATTGAAACTGATTGGGGGGGATGGATGAGTATAGACAGTTAAATCAATATTTTAAAAGTTGTGGAATTCAACGTTGTTTAGCTTGCCCTTACACACATGAACAAATGAGTTCGGTTGAACATCGGCATCGTCAAATTATTGAAATGAGCTTAGCTTTGCTGGCTCACTCAAATTTACCCAAACCATATTGGGAAGATGCCTTTTTAACCGCCACTTACATTATTAATCGTCTTCCTTCCAAAGTTTTAAACAACAAATCTCCTTTTGAAATGGGTTATAATTAGAAACCTAACTATTTATTCATGCGTGTTTTTGGACGGTCATGTTGGACAAACTTGCGCGCTTTTAATAAACATAAAATTGATTTTCGCTCTAAAACTTGTATTTTCTTGGTTATAGTCTATCACACCAAGGCTACAAATGTCTTGATTTAGCCACAGGAAAAATATATGTATCACGCCATGCCATTTTCAATGAGTCTTTGTTCCCATACCAAAAAGAATCTACAGTATCGTCTCATCTCGAACCAAAAATATTTTCCCTACCATCCTCTCTCAGTCACCTGAGTACTCACACTAACCATGCAGGTCCTCTCATACTTCCAACTGATCCATTGCCCAGTACACAAATCATTCCAGAAAATCAAGAACATTCGGATATTCAGTTACCATTGTTAAGATCGGATGACGCTTCAGTACCAGTGAGGAATTCTTTTCAAAATTCAAGTGATGATGTTGAAACCACAAATAACATCCTGAATACTTCTCCAAATATTCCCAGACCCGTTGAGCAAGTTATACGCCAGCAACCAAACCGTATGATGACCAGATCTCAAACACAATCCCTAAAACCGAAAGCACCATATGTTAGTATAGCTCGATACCCACTACCTCATTGTTTAATGACTAATCGTGTTTCTTGTCCTACAGAACCTACATCTTTTTCTGAGGCTTTTAAGCATCATCAATGGCGTGAAGCCATGGATATTGAGTTCAATGCTCTTGTAAAAAATGGTACCTGGGATCATGTCCCATCCAAACCAAGTTAGAACCAAATGAGTCTTCCGAATTAAGAGACATGCAAACGACAATATTGAGCTTTTTAAAGCGTGACTGGTGACGAAAGGATATCATTCACAACCTGGTGTGGACTTCATATAAATCTTTAGCCTTGTGGTTAAGCCAGGAACTATACGGTTGTTGTTATCTCTAGCTGTTACACGGCAATGGCCTATTAAGCAAATTGAAGTTCACAACGCATTTCTACATGGTTTACTACATGAAGAGATTTATATGCAACAACCACAGGGGTATGCTCACCTGATTTTCCCAATCATGTTTGCCATTTAAAGAAAAGTTTATACGGACTTAAGCAGGCTCCAAAGGCCTGGCTTTTTAGACTAACCGAAAAATTGTAGCACATGGGGTTTGTTGGATCAAAGGCAGGTAACTCATTATTCACTCTTCACAAGACTGATTTTTCTATCTTCACTCTTATATGTGTTGATGATATAATCATCACTGGAACATCTTCAGTTGAAATTAATCTATTTATTCAGCAACTGTGCTCTATTTTTCCGGTGAAAGATTTAGGCAAACTTTCTTATTTTCTCAATGTGGAAGCATTGTTCGATGGCCATGATCTTTATTTATCACAAAGGAAATATGTAGCCGACCTGCTACAACGGGTAAACATGCATGAAGCCAAGCCTTGTTTAACTCCAATGAGTACCACTTGTACTTTATCTAAATATGATGGCACAGATTTTTAAGATCCGCAACTTTATAGAAGCAGGGTTGGTGCTTTACATTACTTGGGTTTTATTTGTCCAGATATTGCTTTTGCGGTGCACCGTGTTAGCAAATTCATGCATAAACCTAAGGACATTCACTGGCAAGCCGTCAAACGAATTATTCGGTATCAAGTTCACAGTTGGCTATGCACTTCATAATTTCCATAATAACTTAGATCACTCTCTTCAAGGATTCAGTGATGCAAATTGGGATGCCAATAAAGATGATAGACGTAGTGTTAGAGCCTACTGCATTTTTCATGGATCAAATCTAATCAGTTGGAGCTGCAAACAACAACTAACAGTTGCTCATAGCAGCACAAAATCGGAATATAAATCACTCTCCAACACTGCAACAGAATTAAATTAGATCCAATCGGTTTTGCATGATCTATAGTTTCCCTTAATAACCAGTCCAAAATTGTAGTGTGATAATATTGGAGCAACTTATTTGTCATCTAATCCAGTTTTCCATACAAGAACAAAACATATTGAAATTGATTTTCACTATGTTCGAATCAAGTTTTGACAAAAAAAATTCATGTCTCTTTTCTTTCCACAAAAAATTAACTTGCTGATTTACGTGACAACCTTCTTGTTTAAGAATTGCCCATTAGATTGAGGGGGCGTATTGGAAATAAAGGTTGAAGTATTCAAAGATCCACCAGAATCGGTTTACGTTGTTGTTATTGATATTGCGCGCATCAGATTGTTGGTTTACGTTGTAGTTGTATTGCTTTTGATTTTCAAATAGCTGATGTATAGGAATAGAGTTATTAAAAGTTCTCTATAAATCATACATCAAAATTAATAAAAAATATTTTTGCTCACGCAACGTTTCCTTTCTTAAAGTTTACACTCACTAACTAGCCTTGGGATTTCTCCTTTTCAAGCTTCTCTAGGTTTAGGAGGATTTTTACAAGATCTTGATCTACAGAATACTCTACAGTTAAAGAGTTTTGAATGATTTTGATCTTGCGAAAACAGCTCAAAACGCCTCTACACGAGACAGCCACTTTTTATTTGCTTTCATATGCTTTGTGAATTCTTCCATCAAGCTTCCATTTAATAAAAGATTTCCTTTTTCTTTTTAGCTTTCAGTGCATTTCTTAATCTTTCAAGGGAAAACAAAAAAACAAAAATACACCAATAGGTGAAAATGCTCAGTGGTATGCCTTGCATCTGTCTAAGGCCTAGTTTGGATTGAGTAATACTCTCAATCTATCTCATCTCATCTCATCATTATAACTTTCATAAATTCTTACATAAAATATAATAAATAATTCAATTTTTTCAAAATCTAAAATAATAATAATATTAAAAAATAATATTTAAACAATATTTTATTCAACTTTCATCACAATTCATTTCATCTCAACTCATTATCTAATCCTAACCTAAGAGCACTGCTAGTGTGCCACCCAGCTTTAACCGCTTCGCGTGCCCACGGGTACAAATTCCACATTTTATTTTTCTTTTCTTTTCTTTTTTACGTTTTATAAACATCTTTAAATATTTTTAAAAAATAAAAAAATACATCAATACACTAAGACTGCATTTGGATATTGAGCTGAGTTAAGTTCTTTATGAATAGTAGTGAGTTGAGATGGTAGAGTGAGTTTTGTAGAATTCACTTAAAATGAGTTTAAATGTATTTGGATGTTAAGATGAGTTTAGATGTATTTATGGAAAGTTGAAAAATGTTGTGAATTCCATACGTAAAAAAGTATTGAATTGAAAAAGATTGTGAATCACACATGTAAAGAAGTTTTGAATTGAAATGAGTTTAATAATTTGAGAGTTGGGTGTTTAGATGTTTGGCTTAACTTAAAATTAGACTGAATTGAATTGAACTCAGATGAGTTTAACAACCAAACGAGGCCTGAAGCTTCGTTTAAATGTTGAGCTGAGTTGAGATGAATTAAGATTGCGTTTGGATGTTGAACTGAGTTGAGTTAAGTTGAGTTTAGATGATAAAATATTGTTAAAATATTATTTTTTAATATTATTATTATTTTGAGATTTGAAAAAGTTGAATTGTTTATTATATTTTGTGTTGAGATTTGAAAAAGTTGTAATGATGAGTTGAGATGATTTTAGTTACCAAACGAAGCCTAAGTTCTTTATGAATAGTAATGAGTTTAGATGATGTAATAAATTTTGTAAAACTCACTTAAGATGAGTTTAAATATATCTAGATGTTAAGATAAGTTTAGATATATTTACAAAAAGTTAAAAAAAGTTGTGAGTCTTACTTATAAAAATGTGTTGAGTTGAAAAAAATTGTAAACCTCACATATAAAGAGGTTTTCAGTTAAAATAAGTTTAGTGATTTGAGAGTTAGGTGTTTGAATGTTAAACTCAACTTCAAATTAGATTACAGTCTAAGTTCCAAACGAAGCCTAAGAGTCACTTCTTTAGCCATTAAACAAAAAAAAAATTTAAAAATAGATAAATACATGAACAATCAAAATGATGAGGTATACTAACATTTTCCCTTCTCTAAAACTCATTTTCTTTACTCCAATACCATGAAAACTAAAACAAAGCCTTTTATACGAGTAAAATAGAATTTATTTAATACCAATTATACCCCAAGTACAACCATCAAACTGAGACAAAATTAACACCAATAAGTTAGTAACTAAACTTTGAAGCTTAAGAGTCCAAACAAAGAAAACAAAAGGCCCTCAGCCGCAATGCTCAAAAAATCATGCTCTCTCATGTGATTTTTTTGTAAGTAGGTTTTCTCTCTCATGAAATAACTCTCGCAAACAGCAAAATGAACTTAATAGAGGCGGATTGCAGGTCCCATGGTACTCTTCAGATGCAAGCACCTCACCTATTTTAAGCACAAGAGCAAATGCACATAATTAGTTACCACTGGATAGTGAGAATATAAAGAATAAATAATGTAAGAATGAACCTCACATTCTGCCAATTTTTCTTCAACGATGAGACAAGGAAGTTGACACTCATTTGCACATTCTGGAAAAGCTGCTTTTCCTCCATACTGCAATTCCCCACAGCAACACCCATACAGAGAACCTTCTTGAGTTGAAACTTCACTGTGGCTTTTGTTTCATTAACCTTTGACTCCAGGGTTTCTTGATGACTCACCAGTGTCGGAAACTTACCTGCATTCACATTGATGTTATAAACTATAATTAGCCGATGGTATGCAGCAATTATATTGTTATGATGGCAATAACAGCAAGAAAGCCTCTAAGTTAGGGACCACAAAGAAAAGCCCGTCAATCAGTAAATTAACATTCTCTAAAATATCCGAGTACTTCATATTTTCCAAAAATCAGAACTCCAGTAGAGCTACAAATGAGAATATTAAAAAGATTTTAGGAACGAATACCTAGATAATTCAAACTAAACAGACAACTTTACAACTTCTTGCCCCTTTTTAGGTGCAGCCTCATGCCTAAATGTTTGCAAATATCGAAACAAGTGCCATGATTTGTGCTAGTAAAAGACTTAGGCCTAGTTTGTTTTTACAAATAAAATGAATTGAGATAAAAGTTAAAAATTGAATAAAATATTGTTATAATATATTTTTTTAATATTAATTTTGTTTTAGAACTTGAAAAAATTGAATTGTTTATTTTACTTTGTAAGGAATTTGAAAAGGTTATAATGATTAGATGAGTAGAAATGAGTTGAGAAGTTTTCTAAAGACAAACGAGGCCTTACCATCACAATAAATTAATTTAAGGACAGAACAAGCCACCAAGCTTCTTTGTCACGAGTATAAATTCATATGCATTACAAAGCAACATATCCAGAATTCTAAATCCTAAAGAGCTTACGCTAAAACCAAAAAGTGAAACTTAACCCAATGCTTAATAGCATGAAGAGAGAGACGGACAAAAAAAGTTAAAACAAATCAGCTACTTGCTTGCATTGTTAAGACCAGGGCCCAAAACACGAGAAATTTGCTTAATGACGGACTCGGATGCTAAAAAGGCGTGGTACTTCTTGGCGAGCTTCTTGACCAGTTTCTTGTTCTTGTTGAGCTTCTTTTCAACATCCATATACTCCAATCCTATCTACTCAGCCAGCGGTGATTAGGATCAGAAACAATACACAAAGTATTAAACTTTGTTGTACAAGCAACTCCAGTCAGAATATATGTCGTCGAAGTGTAAATTTGCACTGCACAACCACACACGAAGGATAAAATTGGGACTGAGGTCAGTTGGGTTGGGTTACCTGTTCAATGTGCTAGGCGTCACCGAGCATGCAAACCTTCATCTTAGGGCGAGGGATGTGAGGAAGCTTCACGGAACCGCTGAAGCGCTTGTCTTTCTGGGGATCATAGTTCTTCAATCTAATTTGAAGCTCCACGGTTTCCGTAAAGTTATGCTTCTTCTCCTTCGCGTTGTTTACGACCTGGGAAATTACCTCCCTAAGTGTATCGCTATGAAGCTTACTGTCATAATAAAGCCAAATCCATAAAGATATATTTAGATAAGAATAAAACACAACGTGTAATACACAAAAGGGGGAGGGTGAACGCAAGAAAGAAGAGAGATTACCTCATGGGTGGAGCTCTCTCTTTTTACCTGCTTCTCCAATGGTTAACCCTGCGATACGGAACTAAACGAACAAAATCAATATTGTGGATCTGAGATATATAATAGGAACCTGGGAGTTGGGGATAAATCAGAAACCCTAGAATGTTCAGTGGGCGAGAGAGCGAACCAAAGCGAGCGACGGCACAAGAGAGAAACAGAACCCAAATTTGGGAGCGTCTGAAAATGAAAATGAATTAAAAAAAAAGAAATGATTTTTGCAGTCGTGAGTGTACAAATATCGTGCGGTCGTTTTAAAAAAAATAAATAAATATAAGATCCACGTGAAAAGAAATTAATTTTTTAATAATGAATTCTATTCTTTTTCAAAACGACTACACGGCATTTGCGCATTTCGTGACTGTATATAGCATTACTCTTAAAAAAAAGCCCTAACCCCGTGCTAAGTTTCAGGCCTCGTTTGTTTTCAGAAAATATCTCATCTCATCTAATCATTACAATTTTTCCAACTTTCAATACAAAATAAAATAAATAATTCAATTTTTTCAAATCTCAAAATAAAAATAATATTAAAACAATATTTTATTCAACTTTTTAACTTTAATCTCAACTCATCTCATCTCCGAAAACAAACGAGCCCTTAAAGGCACGTGCTTTACAGTTCTCTGTTACTGTTAGGCAGCAAGTATTCTAATTTCCATTTGTTTGCTTATATTTCTTCTTCTCCTTTAATTTATTATTTTGTTTATGTTTGAGGGATTTATAGCTTATAATTTAAATAATAAGTTCTATTATTAAAAAATTATTCATTGTTTAGTAACTATATATTTAAAATATTTTCAAACATATTATGTTTGTTTAAAAACAAATTAAAAAATTATTTCTAAGATAAAAATGACAATTATTCAAATTTTTAAAAATTATGACCATATCTTTAAAAATTTAAAAGATATAATTATTTTAAAATTGTATGTATTTTCTTCTATTGATAATTTTTTTTTTTAAATTTGAATTACGTTTTGCATTATACGGGAAAACACGTTTGAGGAAAAACATCAAAATTATCTTAAAGTTGTATGAGTATTTTCCTCAAACGTACTTTTTAACTGCTCGTTTATTTTCAGAAATGAGATGAGATGAGATGAAATTAAAGTTAAAAAGTTGAATAAAATATTGTTAGAATATATTTTTTAATATTATTTTTATTTTGAGATTTGAAAAAGTTAAATTATTTATTTTATTTTGTATAAGAATTTAGAAAAATTGTAATGATGAGATGGGATGAGATGAGATGAAATATTTTCTGAAAACAAACGAGGCCTTTGAAATTAAAAGTATTTTAATATATAACACTCAAACAATCTAATTCTTCCATTAAATAACTTTTAAGGATATTTAAACACTTTTTAAGATTCCTGCCGCAATCCCAAAGAGACCCTTTGTCTGTTAAGTTTCCCTTCTCCAATAAAAACCTTTTTTTTTTCTTTAATTGTTACATTTTATTTTTCGATTAAGCCTAAAATCTCATAGATAAAGAAAAAAAAAATTAAAGACTTTTGAGTAGGTAGTCAAACGAAAATTATTTAAAGGATTAAATTAAATTCATCCAATGTCCCTGCTACTTAACACCCAGTAGAACATCCACCTATGCCCAAATATTCGTTCCAAAGATAGGGATCAACACATACTTCCATAGTTTCCCACAGAAAAATCACGATCATTACTCGTGGTTAAATTTGGGTAGCTTCCACAGTCCATACAAACCACCGAGTAAAAACCAACCACCAGAATGCGGAAAGGAGAGAACCTGATCAGAGTCTCAGAAAGTGAACCTGGAGATACAATGTTCCCAGACAAATCCAAGTAGCCATACAGAAATTTGTTATAACAAATTTCTGAGAATCCCAAAAAGCCAGGATGAATGGAACCGTGCTTGAAAAGTGTCTGATGCACCCAAGAATATAATATTTATTACAAACATGCGCAAAGCTATCTTGTGCATAGATGCCTCAAAACTTCCAGTAAGAATGGACTTAAAAGCCGCCAAGGGAAGGAATTCAACAAGTCATTCTTCTGATTGCCTTTGCCCCAAGACTGGAATGTCTTCGTAACGTTTCTGCAGCATAACAAGAAAATTAGGTCCTGTTTGGATAGTCAAAGTGTTTCATCTTATCTCATCTCATCATTATAACTTTCTCAAATTTTCACATAAAATATAATAATAAACAATTCAATTTTTTCAAATCTCAAAATAATAATAATATTAAAAAATAATATTATAACAATATTTTATTCAACTTTTAACTGTAATCTCAACTCATCTCACCTCAACTCACTATCCAAAACGGCACATAAATTTCAATTCCAATAGTAAATAGCTTTAGCAAGCAAAAATTATGTATCACCGTCAAAGCTCCCAAGAAGTTGTCTATAGTCCTCAAGCAGTTTGTTCCTCTACCAGAAGAAACGCTCTTGAATGGACTACATGAAGCATGTTTTTTTTTATAAGTAATAAGAAACTTTATTCCCAAGAATAGGCAAAGCCCAAGTACACGGGACGTATACAGAGGAAATACCTACATCTCTCTAAAAACAAAAGAAAATCTAAAACAAATTCTGAAAGTTAACATCATCCATTGCAAGAGTTTTAGCCTACATGAAGCATTTATAATATATATATATATATATATATATTATTGCCAGGTGTATTCAGTTGAGTATTTTGTATAGGTTTCAATTCTTGGACATTGATGCACAAGGGATTCAACCCATCAGATAACTGACAACCGGCATTGTTATAAGTGAGACTAGTGAGTGAATTGGGTATCACCAGATTCTGTAGAGAAGAACTTGTAACTACCGCATAGGTGATCCAAATCAAGAGATATATTTAATCTAAGCGGATATATTTAATGCTCCCAAACAAGAGGATGCAATAAAAAAAAAAATCAAGGCTTCATCATCACTTTCCATGTTGGAAAGTTGACATCATTACCAAAATCTGCAACTCCATTCAAATGCACAGCATACAGAACAGCTCTTGCAACTGACTGATGTTATATGCATGGAAAATGAAAATGACTGATCCTATATATAAATTGCATCAAATTCACATAAAAGGAAAAACTTGTTTTCTTCCTTTTCTCAACTTCAGTTGCATCTGAAAGTAATGATTCCAAAGCTTAAATCATTTCAATCCACCACCAAAAGAATAAGGGAAGAAAGAAATAAGAAATGACAATGCCGAATCAATTACGACAGATGGAGGCATATCACAATGAAATGTTACAAAAAATCAGCATCTGATCATACTATCGGGTAAATTTCCAAAAAATACAATCTCAACTAGAATTGTAGTAGAATTTAAATTCGGATTGCCATGTTAGCAATCTTACTCTAACCATCCCAATGCACAGAAAGGGCCCGAGCATCCAGATATGCAAAAAAACACAAAATTTGGTGTAAAGACATCAATAATCTCTGGCCATATGGCAAGAATCTCTGCCATGGAGGAATGGAAAACACACAAGTGATACCAATGCAATCAACCAAAGCAATCAATACATAAATGGAGCACATATTTATTAATTTTGCACAATTTTTTTATATTTAACATAAACTAAATTAAAACCAGTTCGCTGATGGGCAACATTGGTAAACATAACTCAACCCTTATTGTAGAGCTCAACCATAGCAGGTTCAGAACAGCTTAATTTCTGAAGCCCAAATATCATTATATGGCACCCAAGTATAATATTAATATAATCTCCAGTATAATGCATCAAATGCACAGAAAGATTCATTGAAGTGTGTAAGACAATGAAAACAGAGAAGTTAAATTCAGATCATCATAATACTGGATGGATGGCATACCCCAATATTGTTGTATTCCCAGAGTTTATGAACTCCATAGTCCACAACCTGCACCCATTTGGACCAACATTATAAGAACCATCACAACTTAACAGTAACATGTATATAAAGCACTCTAGTTACCCACAAAAATAACGTATGCAAATAACTATAGTCCAAATCTCTTAATGATGCTATCTCAATCACCATAAACGATGAAAGCAGGTTTAAGAATTCCATGCCTTCTATTTGGTTGCTAAAAATTCTACGGTATAAAATATTGAGATTTCGAATCTTGAGAACACCACTGTATGTGACCATAGGGACCAAGAGTCTCAATTTATCTGAGTCTATTCGAAGATTGCATTACGCTTCGGCAAAGAAATTGAATAAATACGATACAAGAACACTGCCTTTTTTTGTGTTCATCTCTAGTACGCGGTTCTTACAGCAATCGGAAATAACACTTCAATAGTTTTTGAAGTCGGTGTTGACGACTTCAAAAACTATCATTTCCTAGGCTTTTTCCTACCTTTTTTCAGCAAAAAAAATATGATAGCACGAGGGATTCAATGAGAAATTGAGGGCAATTAAGTTTTCAAGCCTCACCCGTTCTCCGACAAAAGCGCCGGCGATGACGAATGTGGCGTAGACGGAGGTGCGGCGCATGATAACCCTGTAAATCCCTTCGAGAAGGCCTCCGCCGCTTCTTAGAGCCTTTGAGTCCATGGTGATCTCAATTGCTTTGTCTCTTCCCCGCTCCCGATCTTGTGCTTGCTCTAGTCTTTACCAGGCGTTCTCGGTCTGGATTCTTCAATTTGTAATCGTGGATGCTTATCGGAACGGTCTGGTTTCGAGCAGACCGAATGAGGCGGGCCGGTTAAGTTACAGATCTTATGGGCCGTGTGAACTAGGCGTACTGATTGGTCAATACTCAATGTGGGCTTCGATCGACCGATCCACCACTATGGGTGGCAAGTTTTTTTATGCTCAGAACAAGATTTTTAGCATTAACTGTTTTTTCTTAATTGTAGTTTATTTTATATTTTAATAACCTTTATTATTAAAAAAATTTAATGAATAATGAAAATGGGTAATTTTCATTAAGAAGTGATATACATAGAACTACTTCACAACTCCATAATAAAATGATACTTTTTGAGTTTAAACACATCAGATTGACATTTGAGGAAAATTAATATTTTATTAGATAGTTATATAAAAGTTATGTAATGATTGGGTGTTTATCATTTTTGTGTTTTATTTTTTAAATTGTAATAATAGATGTTAACATTCTTCACGAATAAATCTTTCTATCAGCTACTATTTACTATCTTACACCTCATATCTTATAAATAAAAAAATTGTCGAGTGTGAAGTGTGAGAGTGAATAGTAACTAATGTTGCGATGCATATCAAAACCATTGTCTTCACTAATGTGGCAAGCGAAAATTTCAGAAATGCAAAATGACAACAATTATTCTGTTTTGGGAATAAAACTCCACCCCATATTATTGAATAAGTATTGTCACAAATTACATCACAGTTGCCACTTGACCTGATAAGTTGAAGTTTTTATATTCAGATTTTAAGATCTAAAATGCAAAAAATATGGACAAAAAATTATCTATCTTTCGAAACATTTAAAATTATTCAACAAATTCTGTCAAAAGCCTGATAGTCTGATGACATATGACTCAATTTTTTAAATGCAAAATTTGGATTTGAAACCCTCCCTCTATTTTATAATATTTCTTTGAATTAAAACCTTAAACTCTGAATAATAATTTTAAAAAATAATTAAATATTAATATAATTTCACTAATTTTTTTTCAATTTTAATTTGAGAAGTGCTATAGATCATTCCTTAATTAATATGACCTCAAATGATTAAAAATTATTTATTATTTACTTATATTCTAATTATTGATAAATAATATTTTGATTTATTTTAATATCCAAAATTAAAATATAAAAATTAAAGAAAATTCTATATATTATACTACTATTTTATTTTTATCCTATTAAGTAAGATATGACATATTTATCACTATTAAATAATTATTTATTATATATTCATTTATCATTTAATGATAATAAATATGACACAATGTAATCAAAATAAAATAATAGTACGGTATACAACACTAAAAAAATTAAGGGCTATAAAAGCGATTGCAGCTGACCTACAGGCGGTGAAATTCACACTTCTGGCACGTGCGAAGCCAATACACCTAGTCGTAAGTCGGCACCACACCAACGAAGGGGTTCGATCGCCTAGTCTGATAGTAGCTCTTGTGATTCGTGCCATGGAGTTGTACGAAGGAGGGTGCGAGCTGAAGCTGCTCGAAACGCTGGAAGGCCACAGCGACAGGGTTTGGAGCCTAGCCTGGAACCCAGTCACCGCCGCCGCGGGGACCCCTCTCGTCTTTGCCTCCTGTAGCGGCGACAAGACCGTCCGAATCTGGGAGAACACTCCCTCCCACTCGGCTTCTTGGACCTGCAAGGTTACCTCTATTTGCTTTGGATTTTTTTTTTTTCTTTTTGAACTTTGAGAGGTATCGGAATTTAATTTTGATCTTATATATTCAGGCAGTTCTGGAAGACACGCACACCAGGACCGTCCGATCTTGCGCTTGGTCGCCGTCGGGGAAGTTATTGGCAACCGCGAGCTTCGATGCCACCACTGCCATTTGGGAAAACGTTGGTGGTGACTACGAATGTGTTTCCACTTTAGAGGTATCCACCTCTATTTCTACATATTCTATTATCTATTGTTGTTCTATATTTTCGAAAGGCCATTGACCGGAGATCTCGGATAATAGATATGCAGTCGGCAAGAATACTGTCTCAGGTAATACTGGGAACTCCTATTGCAAAATCGAAGCTAAGATATCTAAGGCCATAACTCATCCTAAGCCCGCCCTTCGGCTGCAATTCCATTATTATTATTATTATTATTATTATTAATCTTCCTAATCATCTTACGTTAAGGAACAAAGTCAAATGAATAAATAAATAAATTTTGGCGTTTAATTTCTACGTAGGGTCATGAAAATGAAGTGAAAAGCGTGTCTTGGAACGCGTCGGGGACTCTACTTGCGACGTGTGGCCGAGATAAATCGGTTTGGATTTGGGAACTGCAGCCGGGGAACGAGTTCGAGTGTGTCTCAGTGTTGCAGGGACATACTCAAGATGTTAAGATGGTTCAGTGGCATCCGAGTACGGATGTTTTGTTTTCTTGTAGCTACGATAACACTATTAAGGTACCGCATTTTGATGAAGTGGGTTTTGTGATTTTCTTTTTCATCTATGAACATCCTGAGAAAATGTTTGATTAAGCTGTTTCTTGCTCTGCTTTGTTCTGAAGTCAAACGAGATTGCATAGGAGTTGTGATGCAATGCAATGTTACTCGCAGGTTTGGGCTGGTGATGATGACGACTGGCAGTGTGTTCAGACTTTGGGCGAACCTAACAGGCACTCGAACTCAAATTCTTGACCTCTTTCTTGAATATGTATTTGGTTTTGATACATGTTTTGCACGCCAATTTATACAGAGCTACTGACAATTTTGTTAACAATTCATTGATTTAGTCTAATTAGTCTAATTCATCTAGGTTGGTTTTTTGTCAGTGGCCACTCTTCTACCGTTTGGGCCCTATCTTTCAATGCCAGCGGAGACAAAATGGTCACATGCAGGTAGGTAAAAGTGTTTGCTCATTTTCATGCTCGCTGATTGGGATGCTCCTTTTTCCTCCTAAACAACATTGATACTGGACTGATTTTGCAGTGATGATCTTACCCTAAAGATATGGGAAACAGACAACATACAGATGCACTCTGGTGATGGCTATGCTCCTTGGTGAGGAATATGACCTTTATGTGTGCATGTTTGGCCATTGGCCAAATCTTCAACTTCTGATTTCTCATATTTTGAAATTTAACATGGTTCACTCTTTAATTTGTATTTTCAGGAGACATCTATGCACTCTCACAGGTTATCATGATCGATCAATTTTCTCAGTTCATTGGTCGAGGTAGTGACCATCAGATTAATAAAAATAATATTAGTTTTCTCTGCTTGTCTCCATGGATTTGTGTTTCTGTTATTTTTCTCAGATTTAACCCCATCTGCCCACCCTTTTAAACATTGAGGTAGAATTACTGCAGTTTAAGAGAAATAGTGTATGGAAAATCGTCTACATGCTCACCAATCCAAAAAATAAAAATAAAAAACTTGTCTATATGCTTTGCTATGATGGTGTAGCCATGACTGCAGATGGCTTGGACTTGCTCCCCCTCCCCCCAAAATAAAGAATAAAAGAAAAATAAAAGGATAGGCTAGGTTTTGTCTTTTCACTTGCATCTTTATAGCATTGAATAGTGGTTATACCTTTATTGTTAAGCTCAAATGTTAGTCACATAGTGTTACTCATGTGCTTGGTCTGAAAAACTTACACTTGTACAGATGGGTATCTAGAATAGGGAGAATATCATGGACTTACTGTCATCTTCATGTACACCACGCAACAATTGTTTGCCATCTACGGATCAAATAGCAGATATCAGATTAGATACTAAGTAAAACTCTAGCTAATTTTAGCTAACTGTTTTCGTACTCATACTGAATCTACATTGGAGACTACATCTCAGTGTGGTTTAATTACTCATTCAATCAAAATATGTAGATATAGGCTTATAAGTTTCTTTCATCTTTTTTTTAATCCTTTAGAAAAATAAATTGTCCTGTTATGAATTAATTATACTGTATGCGTGAAAATGACAGCGAGGGTATTATTGCCAGTGGAGCAGCTGATGATGCCATACGGTTTTTTGTGGAGAACAGAGATGGTTTGGTATTCAATAATATTCCTTCAGCTTTTCATTCATTGCTATTATTTATTGACATCACCGGTGATGCTGAGATCATGTCCCATTTATCATCAATTTTTTCTGAAAGGGATATGGTAAATGGACATTTTTCTCCATTGTGTAGATAAATCTTGGCCTCCATGTATGGTAAAGAGGGATAAATCTCCTCTAGATTACTAATGGAAATTATGATTAGAACATGATATAATATAATAAGCTTAGTTCAATGCTCAATAAAATTTTGTTTACTGATTAAAAAAAAAACTTAGTTCAATTAATCTCCTAGGATGAAATCAGAAGTCCTTTACAGAGATGGGCAATGGGACCAATCAAAAAAAGAGATGGGCAAAGGGGTTCTTGCTTGGTCCATATATCTTGTTGAAGTTATGTTGTCGGTTGGAGAAACTAGATTTTAGTTAATTTCTTGATAATAACAGTTTGATTTCACATTCTTGTCCTCGTACCTATTTTTAATACGATTGAATTAGTCTTTGACCTTGGTTAAGTTGATAAGGGATCCTATAAAAAAAAATGATAAGGGATCTTAAAATTCAGCAGATCGTATATCATGGATGTGAACTTTCCTTAAATCTTTTAAAATTCTAGATTCCTGGATTTTCTTTTTATGCAGTTCAGAAACTACCTATCAAGTTATCGACTCCATTGCATACTTTTAAGCTTATAAATTAAGTTGATGATAGGTTGATGGGCCTACCTATAAATTGCTGCTGAAAAAGGAGAAGGCCCATGACATGGATATTAATTCAATACAATGGAGCCCTGGGGTAAGATTTTTTCCCTCTAGACTGATAAAAATGTCGAGCATAATCCCGTCAAAATGACTTTAACTTCTTCGAACCTCATAGAATCCAATGTGTGGATATATAATAAGGATTTTCCAAACTGGAATGCTTATTTTGTATCCGGCATTAACAGGTCACCCTTTCTTGTAGAGCTTAAATCATGTCATTCTATTTGTCTATTTACTGCGGTCATGTTTTGTAGTCTCATTTACCTGTGATAGCATTTTGCTATTTATGATTGCTCATTGTCAGGAAAAACGGCTATTAGCTTCTGCAAGCGATGATGGTACGATAAAGATATGGGAGCTGGCGTCATTATGTATGGGTAAACAAATCCTGTTGTGCTTTAAAACTGTTCTATTCGTCGATTTACCTTGGAAATGTTTCAAGCCTAATCCACCTGTTGTACTAATCTCTTTCTTGTTCCAAATATATCAGAAAACGGGCACTAGCTTCAGCAGCGTGATGATGAAATATCAAAGATATGGAGCTTAGCTTCACTGTGTATAAATGTTTACAACTTCTAATTACAGTTTTGTGGAAAATCAAAGATATTTTTATGTTGCCGATAGCCTCTGGCCCAAGTGGTGTTAGCCTTAGCCCCCTCAATGTATAAGGGAAAGGCCAGGTTTCGAACTGTGTGATTTGGGTATGAACTATGAAGCGAGTTTATCCTTTAGGAATTGAGATGAAAGTATGAAACAAGAAAATTATGCTTGATAAAAGCAAAATGTAGCTGTAATTACTCTCGAGCTTTATTGTCGACCGTTTGAACGATAATTTGGTTTGAACTCTCTCTCTCTCTCTCTCTCTCTCTCATTTCATGACAAAATAGAATAATTGGCTTAGATTATTCTGTTTCTATTCAGTCTCTCATGACAAATCTGAGCAAAAATTTGTTAATATATATAAGGTCATATCACAATCACAATCACAATCATAATCCTAAAATTAGAAGTGCTAGCCAAGAAAGAAATCAATCACATGTATTCGCTTCAAAATATCTACTAGGTTTAGATCAAATAAGTGCGTTATCGTGATTAAAACAATGGAAAATATCATAGAAACAAAAATAAAAATAAAAATAAAATTCAACACCTGTTTTCTATTCTCATTCCACTAGAATTTGCTCTCCTTCCCTCGTCAACCAAAGCCGCTCGAGCTGGCATGATTCCAGCGGGGACTAGCGAAGTATCGAAAGCAGAACAATCTATCCAGTCCTTCAAGAGCTCCTCCTGTCCCCATATATCCGGAATCCAAACCCGACCAGCCACTTCGACCCTATGTCTCTTCAGCCTCTCACGTCCACTGTCGTCCGACATAACGTCCGAGGCCACATGAGCTGGTTCTTTTCCAACATCTTCTGCACTACGTGAAGCTGGCAGGCCTGTCAATAATAATGCAGCTCCGTCTCGCTCACACCGACGGGTTCTTGAAGCTGAGCTTTGCGTATTATTCTTTTTGTCAGTGGGGCGGCTTTGTTGTTCTTGATCAGTGTCATGGAACTCATCGGAGCGCTGGCTTTCCTTCATATTGGACTCTAATGGCTGTGAAGGAGTATGGAGACCGAAAACAGCCGAGTCTTGGCGATCCATTTTGGTGGGTGTTTCTTTCATGCAGATGAACAATGATAATTCTTCTTC
Source organism: Juglans microcarpa x Juglans regia (assembly GCF_004785595.1). Classification (NCBI taxonomy): domain Eukaryota; kingdom Viridiplantae; phylum Streptophyta; class Magnoliopsida; order Fagales; family Juglandaceae; genus Juglans; species Juglans microcarpa x Juglans regia. Next base: position 792,747 of record NC_054603.1, on the reverse strand, counting down.
TTTCTCCCTTTTCTGTTGCCTACTTTTTGGTCGAGAGAGAAGATATTACATGATGGGGATTTATGTGTGGGAACAAAGCAAAGAGAATGGGTGGGGAGTTAGTTTACACGTCATTCGCAAATCGCAAGTGGCTTCCTTTTGTATGGTAAGTGACAAGAGTACGTGTCTTGTTAGAGAATGGGTTGCAGTTTGTGTGGCTTTAGTGCGACTTTCATCGCACAAAAGTTCATAACCCTAAATCACATGCATAATTTTACTCTTTTATCCTCATATTTTATAAATATAAAATATAAAATATTAAATATAAAAATAAAAAAATATAATTATATATTTTTTAAATAATATACAAAGTGTGAAACTTCTGTATAGCATGACTCATATACATATATATACATATTATATGCATGTATACTTACGGTTAGAAATGTTTTAAAAGATAAAAAAATCTTATAAAAATAAATTTATAAAATAATATAATTTAATATAATACATTCGATTGTAAAAATATTTTAATTATAAAATAAATTTAATATATCATGTCAGATTAAGTCATTTATTATTTATTTTTATGAAATATTTTTTATCCCTGTACTACTTTTATATATATATTGAAGAAGAGTCTCTATATAATTAATGCTTGACGGATTTTTGGTGAATCGTGAGGTTGATGTTGATTTTGGGCATAGACTGTATTGGAATTTTTGAATCTTGGCCAACGAGTTTGCAGGATTCGATTGGAGGAGGCGGCTATTATTTAACCAAAAATAAAGAGAATAATGGAACTGATCTATTTTTTTTTTTTTTTATATGTATTTATTTAACAAGACGGAGACTTATGTGGGAGGTTGAAAGAAGATCTTTTTGTTTGGTTTACACCTCAACCATCAGCCTTCATTGTGGCGACATTAACTTGAATAAACTCTCTTTTTTCTTCTCTCTGTGGCTCCAATTTCTCAGTTTGCTAAATTTCTCATGTCACATCATATATAATTTTTATACTTAAATAATCTAATAATTATTTAAGATATATCGTATTGTATAATAGACATGACTAAAAATAAATCTAAAATACTTGTATATATACATGAACTAGCTAGCCAGCCTTGGGTCATGGTGGTAATTATAAAAGAAATTCTATTTATAGTCTCTACTTAGAGATTGTATGTACAGAATTTTTATTAAATGAAAAAAAAAATTATTTTAAGAGAGATATTTTTATAATTTTAAAAAATTTTAAAATTAAAATTGTCTAAATTTATATTACAATCTCTATTTAAAAATTGTACTTAACATTACTCTAATTATAAAGGGGCATTCTCAATCTCCCCCACGTTAAAATGAATGTTATTTAGCCCACATACAGAATGCGGAAAAAACTTCATAAAAAAGACTAGTTGAGATGATTAGATTTTTCCGATGCTCAATGCTACGAAATGAAGAGAAAGGAATATTCAATCATTTCTGGGTATCGATTTACCAATTAATTGTCAAGTCCACAGGACCCTACACTCTTGGCTACAATGTTTCTAGCAGTCATATTGGGTCCAAATCAATTTTGAATTTGATTGGGACAATTTTGATAGATTGAATGTGCCAAAACTTTTAGAAATTTGAGGGAGAATGCCATGCAAAGGAAAGTCATAATTAAATGACTGGGACTATATGTAATGAGAGGAATTTTATGCAATAATCATTATTTACTTTTATGTCTTATATCTATAATTTTTTTTTATAGAGTGTAAGGATATTTTTTATAAGACGTGGAGGTGTTTTTTATAAAGTGTGAGGTGTGAAGTAGTGAATAATGACTGATACATAGAGTTTTTCATATGCAAAAACAAATTATACTCAATTGTCCCGTTTGCATAGTGAAAATATTTCATCTCACTTCATCATTACAACTTTATCAAGTTTTAAGGTAAAATATAATAAATAATTTAATTTTTTCAATTTTTAAAATAATAATAATATTAAAAGAGAAGGTCTACTATGCCGCCCGACTATGACCGCTCAATTTGACCGCTGGTCAATTTTTTTTTTTTTTTTTTTATTGAGTGGCTAAGGAAGTGATTTTAAATGTATTAGTGTATTTTTTTATTTTTTAAAAATATTTAAATATATTAAAAAAATGTGAAAAAAAAAGAAAAAAAAAAAACGAAACCACTGGGCGGCACGCCCAGCGGTAAGAGTGGGGCAGCATAGCCTCACTCATATTAAAAATAATATTCTAAAAATATTTTATTTAACTTTCAACTTTCATCTCAACTAATTATCCAAATAGTACTTTAATTGTGTGGTCCTTTATCATCAAAGCTAAGGCTAATCAAAAAATTATCGACGGATTAATCACGATTAATCGGAGATGCTAATTACCAATGCTTGCCGGGGTCAATCATCGATTATCAACTGGTTAATGAGGTCTGAGTGGATTATCAGTTTTAGAAGTCAGTTTGTTGCCTCCTAATCCAAACCCTACCTCTGAATTACTTTTAGTTTGTATTCTGTGATCAAAATCAAGAACGGAGAGTAACCTGATGTGTATGTTGAACACTGAGGAATCGGGCCTAAGCCCAATACTTATATTTAAGTTTGGGCTCGCTTGCATCTTGTAGTCCATATTCGGATATTCCCTGAAAATCAAAGTAAACACCTTTGAGTTTTCTAATTAATAAAATCACCCCATTTTTAAAATTAGCTGTTCATTTTGGTTTCCCAAATTTTGCTTTTACGCCCCTTCGTATGAAAGCATGTGCAGGCGCATGCTCTGGGACTCTGCCACCACAGCGCACGTTATTCAAACCTACGCACAATCTAGACAGTTCAACAAAGGGAAGCAGCTCCACGCCCAGTTAATATGCGCAGGTTACCCACTAAACACCTTCCTCACCAACCACCTCCTCAACATGTACTCCAAATGTGGTGAACTCGATCTTGCTCTGAAACTGTTCGACACAATGCCTCACAGAAATATGGTTTCTTGGACAGCAATGATCACTGGATTTTCTCAAAACAAGAGGTTTACAGAGGCATTAGAGACATTTTGCCTAATGCGGAATGCCTGCGAAAGCCCGACTCAGTTTGCATTTTCGAGTGTTGTTCGAGCTGGTGCTGCTCTTGGGTGGATTGAATTTGGGAGGCAAATGCATTGCCTCTCGTTGAAATGTAGCTTTAGTTATGAATTGTTTGTGGGGAGTAATTTAGCAGACATGTATTCAAAGTGTGGTTCAATGGTTGAAGCTTGTAAAGTTTTTGAGGAGATGCCTTGTAAGGATGAGGTGTCATGGACCGCAATGATTGATGGTTATGCAAAAAATGGTGATTTTGAGGAAGCTTTATTAGCTTATAAGAGGATGATTAATGATGGGCTTGTGATTGATCAGCATGTTCTTTGCAGTACTTTAAATGCTTGCGGGGCACTTAAGGCTTGTAAGTTCGGGAAGGCATTACATTCGAGTGTTGTGAAGTTGGGACTTGAATTGGATACTGCTGTAGGGAATGCCCTTACGAATGTTTATTTGAAAGTGGGAGATATGGAAAATGCTTTGAATGTGTTTGGGACTGAACCTGAGGGTAGAAATATTGTGTCTTATACTTCCTTCATTAATGGGTATGTTGAGGCAAATCAGATTGAGAAGGCATTTGATGTTTTTTCTGACTTGCGGATGCATGAAATTGAACCTAATGAGTATACTTTCTCTAGCTTGATCAAGGCGTGTGCTAACCAGGCTGCCCTTGAACAAGGAATGCAGCTCCATGCCCAAGTGTTTAAATTTAATATGGACTCTGAGCCTTATGTTTCTTCAATTCTTGTTGACATGTATGGTAAATGTGGCTTACTTGATGATTCAATCAGGGTCTTTGAGGAGATTGGGGACCCAACTGAAATTGCATGGAATTCATTGGTGAGTGTGTTTGCTCAGCATGGATTAGGTAAAGATGCCATAGAAACTTTTGATAGGATGATTCAAAATGGGTTGAAACCAAATGGAATAACGTTTGTCAGTCTTTTAACAGCATGTAGCCATGCTGGACTAGCAGATGAAGGGTTGAAATACTTCCATTCCATGGAGAAGATTTATGGTGTAGTGCCTAGAGAAGAACATTATTCCTGTGTGATTGATTTACTTGGCCGATCTGGGAAACTCAAGGAAGCTGAAGAATTTATCAACAACATGCCAATTGAACCAAATGCTTTTGGATGGTGTTCATTCCTTGGGGCTTGCAGGACTTATGGTGACAAGGAGAGGGGCAAACTTGCAGCAGAGAAACTGATGAAACTTGAACCCGAAAATAGCGGGGCTCATGTTTTGCTTTCAAATATATATGCTAAGCAAAGGCAATGGGAAGACGTAAGGAGTTTAAGGATTATGATGAGAGATGACAATGTGAAGAAATTACCGGGTTATAGTTGGGTTGATGTTGGAAACAAAACCCATATCTTTGGAGCTGAAGACTGGGCCCATCCTCGAAAGAAAGAAATATATGAAAAGCTTGACAGTCTATTCGATCAGATTAGAAAAGCTGGATATGTTCCTTACACAGATTCTATTCCATTTGATATGGATAAAAGTATAAAAGAGAAAATTCTTCATCATCACAGCGAGAGGATCGCTCTAGCATTTGCACTAATTAGCATTCCAGCCAGAAAGCGAATCATTGTGAAGAAAAACATAAGGGTGTGTGTGGATTGCCATTCTGCATTTAAGTGCATTTCCAAGGTGGTTGGGAGAAAGATTGTTCTCAGGGATAACAGCAGATTTCACCATTTTGCCGATGGGTTTTGTTCCTGTGGAGATTACTGGTAATGTTGGCTTGAGAGCTTGTCATGGCAATGCCCAGAATACGAGGTTGGTGGTCATGTGAAGGAGTTTCGGGAAACTACGGAGCCTCTCTAACTGATTGCCGTGCCATTTGAACTGGAGGCCCCATGCACAGATGATGAGCCACAGTTCTTGTTGGCAATTGATTTTTTGATAATTAGTCTTGGCAATAAATATAAATACAAATGTAGATTAGATGGCCACCATCCGTTCTTAAAAAAACACGATTTAAAAAAAGAAAAAAGATGACCACCATGCAGTGATGGGTGCTAACGCTTCAAAATCAAAGGTAAAGGACACGAATGACAATCAGGTCGTAGTTTGGATGACAAAGTTCCAAGTTCCTTTTCCCATTCCACTCTACCACTCTGACAATAGAATATGTACCTTTTTGGCGGATTCAGAAATGCGAGATTTCGGCCTTGTTTACTTAGGCAGTTTAGATGAGATTATATGAGATGTTTTGTTGAAATAAAATAAAATATTGTTAAAATATAATTTTTTATTTTGGGATTTGAAAAAAGTTAGAATTGCTTATTATATTTTGTATGAGAGTTTAGAAAAGTTATAATGATGAAAGGAAATAAGATAAGATGATTTTGTGTATCCAAACCAGGCCGAACACTGCATAGAGAATTCCTTTATAAACTCTTCGATAAAATAAACTTCTACTTCTTTTTTCTCTGTTTGTTTTCCTTGTGTATCCAAGAAAAACAGATCTTGCCAGAGCATTGTTCCAAGTGGAAATATTTACTAATATTTGAATAATGATAAATACAGTTTTAAAATACTGGAATTTGTGCATGCCTTGGATTCAATAGTATGCCTCGTTAAATAAATGCTTTTGACAGGTGAACGTATATGGTATGGCTTGGCTTTTGAAAAAGATTATAGCTTAACGTCTGACAAGGGTCTTAGACGATTCCAAAAAACATAATATTATACAACATCAAAGCAATCTTCAACAATCAACGCTTGCACATCGCTTTATTTCTTTTTAAGCCGGTAACTCTATACAACCCATTTATTAACAGAAATTCATACACAATAAAAACCCAGAACTTGCTCTGAGTCTTGGGCACTTGGCTATTAATCAGACAAGCTAATTTCTCAAAGCTAGAAACCACTATCAAAAAGAGTACGAAGAGTATCAATAAACTACAAATGTGGACTTTGATTACCTAAGAAGGAATAATTAGATAAAAATAAAGGGAATGAAAGAAGTTTTTTTCATTTTTGATGGGAAATCCTAAACTCTTGGATAGCGTGAGCGTCCTTTCTTCTTTAGGAAGTCCGGAATCTCCACAGAACCACCTTCAGTGAATGAGGGGGGTCGCCGATTAATTCCACGGGCGATGTCTCCTTGTGCTAGGGGACTAGCCTGCATATTAATCATAACCCAGTCAGAATTGACAATTGTGTGTTTGTGTGTGTGTGTGACTGTGAGAGAGAGCCCGCCCGGGGGGAGGGGAGGGGGGTGTTGGGCTTTACCTGGTGGGGCCTCCCCTTACTGTCTTCTTGGCGTTTGAATCCAGTAGCAATTAAAGTTATACTGACCTGAATTATGAACCAAAACAAGTTAGATTCCATTATGTAGATCACCTTGTATCCTGGAGTTCATATTCAGGTCAAAACATTATGGCAGTGTGACATGTATTAAAACTGAAACATGCGAGAATGACCCCTGGGATTGTTCTAACAATTCATTTCTCTGGCATGATTTAGCTAACATGCAAAAACAAAAGGTGTAGAAAAAGCCCTCGGCATGTAACATGCAATTCATGCACTCCCTATGAGAGAGAGCATACATTTTTGCTCTGAGTAACCAGACAAATAGCAGAAGCATATAATTTAATTCACAAGATGAACTTGATGGCATTTCCACCACAGAGACGGATTTACCTATCAATCACTCTTTTTCTCACTAAAAGGAAATCTTAATTATATGAATGATACACTCAAAATGATGGGGCCACACTGTTGCAGGTATGTCCATGATATAATGTTTGCAGATGAATAGAACTTTTACCCTGCCTGCCTATATAAGGCTAAGCATTAACTTACTTGTCCACTGATGGACGGGTCTATCACTGCTCCAAAGATTAAATTGGCAGTCGGGTCCACAAGGTCATATATGATCTCTGCAGCGGCATTTACCTGTGACAGTACATATGGAAATTGAATATTAAGAAAGAGAGATACAGTATCACAGTCTGTATTAAAGCTAGACCACAATGCAGAGAGAACAGAGCAGAATTTCAAAGTTATTAGGCAATTCAAGACAATTTAATCTCGACCAAGTAAATTCTCTAAAAAAGAACACCACAACCGATTGAATTTGAAGGCCAAGCAAAAGTGATTATAATCTCCTTCCAACAGTACATTGCTGTTTTGTTGGCTCTGAGACAAGATATACATAATAAGATTGCAACGTCTTTCCAGCAGGTTAGAATTGAAAAAAAATGACATTTAAATTTCAATGGGCCAAGTACACTTCATACAGCCTATGCTTAACTAATAATCCAGATTATGAAATTTAACAATGGTTAAAAAAAAAAAAAAAAACATATATAATAAGAGCAGCACCATGACGTCTCGACAACCCTCAACACATTTATAGTATGTGAATACAACCAGACAAGTATATGAATACAACCATAAGTGACTGTTCTCTTGAAATTGATAGTTCAGCAAACTTTAGGCTGCAATATACATTCAGCATGACTGTTGCCGAGATGACTTTAACAGTTGACACATGCATTTGGATTAATTTTGGGGAATCTCTAAAACGTTTGAGGCAGAAAGAAAGATACAGACACAGATAACACCTCAGAGAGAGAGAGAGAGAGAGAGAGACCTCATATAATGTTAAATCGCTTCCACCAGTTATATTCCACACAATTCCAGTAGCCCTCTCTATACCAATATCCAGTAAAGGTGATTGTATAGCATTTAATGCAGCATCTCTCGCCCTAGTCTTCCCTACACAGAAACAAGCACCACAAAATATGAGTGTTGTACGTACAAACTTGATGAGAACAGACCAAGAATTCTGGATAAAGAAGCTCAATCAAAAGGCATCCTAGGGAAAATGAACTGCCAATATGTTCTATTTATACGCAATATTATCAATACCAACATATTATTTCTAGAAACTTTTGTATACATGTCTCACTGCTTGAAGATCAAAGTACAGGTGGTGGAAGAACTACTATCTAGCAACCATGACAAACTTTTGAAGACCCATGAGCATAGGAGCTTAATGCATTTGTGACCATTTTGCCAATGAGCATAGGGTGAAATATATACAGTCCATATACATAATTTTATTTTCTCTAGTTTTCCTTTACTTGGTCTGATTTTGGTTTGCATATTCTAGGTGATGGTTTGCTATCATGGTATTCCTCCGGCAAGCATAAGTGAAGGTTTATTAATAAAATTGGAGCTTTGTCCTCTTTCTTAAAAAAAAAAAAAGACTGTTTTGCCAAGCCCACTGTTGTATTGCATAACTTTCCTATTTGTCAACTGCCTGAGCTGAATTTGATTACTAATTCATGCATGTAGCACTCTCGTTTAACTTTCATCTAAATTTTAAGAAAGATAACTAGAGTTAAGGATCGAACACCCATTTATATCATGCAATCCAAATGCGGGTTCATTCCCACATAAGGCCAGGGACACCCGGTTAGAAAGGGATTAACTTCTATTTCATTTTTTCAAAAATTATTTGCAATATGCCAATAGCCAGTCCATCTTCACAAGAATCCTAAAATAATGACATAAGAAAAACTGATCCTAGACAAGCTAAGCTCCGATCTAGATTAAGTTCAAATTTTTAGAAAAAAATGTGATTTGGCCTGTGATTAATCATCCAAATTTCAAAACATTAATTGTCCTGAGTTTCATCTGTTGTCTTATAGATCTAACTGAAGACTTTTGTTTCTAATATTTCATTTTTAATTTTTCTTCTGGTTAGGCAAGAGTCAGACCAGAGACAGGCCTCAATCTACCCTGACTGACTATACATCTTATGGCATCAGAATTCTAAACAATCTTGTAAGAACTAGCTCAAAATTACCAGTTGCAGTTCCTATCCCCATCAATGAAGAACCTGCATTTGCCATTATAGCTCGTACATCAGCAAAATCGACATTTACTAGTCCTGGTATCTGCAATTAAGATGACTCTCAGAAACAGTAAAAGATTTATAGAGCGAAAATCATCAACCCTTTTTATTTAATCAGAGATACCGCTGATCAACACACTGCTCAGAAAATATTACTCAGAAGCAACCCCCATATTGCAAATTGTGCATATCAGATCATTTCAATATAAAGAAAATTAAGAGGTTCTAATATGCTCATGGAGTATATCAGTAATAAGAAACTATGATTTGCTTGCTCTTTTTTCTTTTGTTCCTTTTTTCATCTATTAACTTACATTTAATATTACAATTATTATTAGAGGAATTTTATACATCAGCCACTATTCACTTTCACAACCCACACTTACAGCTTTTTTTGTTTTTTTTTTCATAAGGTCTAAGGCGTGGGGTAGCGAATAGTGACTAATGAGAAGAATTTTTCTTATTATTAATATCACCATGTGAAGTACAAAAAGGAAAGAATGCAAGGATCTTAGAAAAGGTTCTTAATGCATCTCATACCATAATTATGTCAGAGATACCACGAACACCTTGACGGAGAATATCATCAGCAAGGTTAAATGCTTCTGTTACTGGGGTAGACTGGGAAACTGCAGTCAATAACTTGTCATTTGGAATGACTATTAGCGTGTCAACATTGTCTCTTAAAGCTGCAATTCCTTCCTGGGCTTGAACTGCCCTCCTTCGTCCCTCAAAAGAGAAAGGGGTTGTGACAATACCAACAGTCAATATACCCATTGACTTCGCAACCCCAGCAATTACAGGAGCTCCACCAGTGCCAGTTCCTCCACCCATTCCAGCCTGAACACATAGAAGTTAAAGTCCTAGATAGGAAAAGAACACCAACATTGCACAGACGAAATGGAGCTGCTAGCACACAAGATCTTTGTTTTTAACAAAATAAAGCCTATGATTTATGGACAGGGACACAATTTTCAGGAGTTTACAAGCAAGCCCACTTTTGGACGCATAAACCATCAAATTATTGACACAGGGACACAGCTACGTACAAGCAGAATAACAATGAAGGCGAACTAATCAATGAGCTATAAATGAGTATAAGAGAGGAGGAATGTCTCACCATTTTACACATAGACCTTATTCCGCCCAGAGGTTACATTAACTAATTTCTTTATAAAATTTGTGAACATCGTAAAAATCCCAAAGCATATAATGACAAGATTTTGATGCAAAGACATGATGTTATTGTATTATATGTTACAATCTCCATTCTTTCAAATTTTTAAGAATGATAGGATCTACCAAATCTAGCTGGCTGGATGAAAAACAAGAAGAAAGCATTGGATGATGACCAACTTGGATTGAGTAGGTGGAAGCAAGGTTCAGCTAAAGAAATAAATGATGTAAATAGGTCCATCTTCTCATATAAAGCCAATCCATCAGTCTATACACTTGCAGACTTACATACCAACAAATAGAATGTGTAGTTCACAGGGAATAAGTTCCACTGGGCATGAGAAGGGTACTAAGAATAAGGAATTGTCTGCCAAAAAAAAAAGTCTTTCACACAGCCGTGGTGATATTTTTGTTGATGAGAAGATAAAAATACTCTATCAGAGATTATTCTAAGCAAGCACCACAGAATGACCCACTCACCACAAGATCAGAATATTGATATGATTTCTTTTTTATTGATAAGTAATGGTATAGAACAAATGCTAAAGTCATCATAGCTGAAGAGAAATTGAGCGTACCGTAACAAAGACCATGTCCGCTCCATAGAGTGCCTCTTCTATTGATTCTTTGCTTTCTTTCGCAGCATTCATGCCAATCTCTGGATTCCCACCAGCACCAAGACCCCTTGTAAGCTCCTGACCAATTTGCAAGCGGTTCTCAGGAAATACAGGCGACATTTTCATGGCTTGAATATCTGTGTTGACGATCCAGAACTCCACACCCTTCATTGCACTCTCTATCATGCGGTTAACTGCATTTGATCCACCACCTCCAATTCCAATAACTTTGATCTTAGCTTCATTGTAATTATTCTGGCTAGACATGACTCCTAAACTCTCGACAGTGCCACCTGAACCATCCTTTCTCGGGTTGTTCACAGGATTATTCCCGTCCCCTCTAAGCAATGAAACCTCAGGGTGTAGATTCAGAAAAGGGTCTTTGTTGTGATAAGGACTAACGCTCTGGGAGTTGGCGGAACAATTAAACTGAGGAAAAGTCGACTTTTGACGACCACCCAAAAACCAATTCTTCTCCTCGGACATTTTCACACAGCAAACTCTCCCAAATTGATTCTCCATTAGTGCTCTCCCTCCTATTACAGCTAATACCCCAGTTGGGTTTCGAGTATTAGAAGGCATCAAACTCGTTGGCAAACAAGACGTCATGATGTAATGGCAAAACTCAAATCTCAGATATTTATAGCTAATGTAGGTCGGGGAATTTCAAGGCCTTAAATGGCTAGAATTCCCGATATTAAACCGAATATCTCTTCCAACCCTGCTCATAAAAACCCAGCCGATCAAAACAATTTCCAGCAATAGTTAGATAACCACGTTATGGAAACTATAGACGGTACGTCGATTTGTAATGGCCTAATATGTTTGTAGTTCACGAAAAAAGAAACAAAAAGAAAACTCCTAGAAACAGTACAGAATAGCATCAGACGTGTTTTTCCGGAAGATAATTATAATCTTAGGAACAATTTTTTTCCGAGCATAAAGTCTAGAGCAAACAAAGAAGCAAAAGTAGTAAAATGAGACACCATTGTGGACCGGAAATAGAGTGAAGAACTAACTCCAAAAATCATCAAGGAAACTGCATCAAATTGAAGCAAGATAGAGAAAACGGGACCTGGGTTTTAGAGAAAGAGAGCTCAGAAAGCCGAGGAGTCCAAGGAAGCAGAGAGAAGAAAATCTCCTAGAAGCATTTGGACGGTGAGCCCAGGGTCTCTCAGTCTGAGTCTAATAGGGGTACCGTCTCTGTCACACACACACACACACACACACACTTCTCTCTCTCTCGCTTGGTGACCAACAAAAATCTACTGAGAATAGTTCCTTTTTCGGGGCTCGGACGAAATGACGGAGTTACCCTTGTTGTAGGAACAAAAGGGCACGACGGTCTTGGCGTGTGCACTGTGTAGGCTCTTTCTCGCGGAGAAGGTGGAACCGACGGCGGCGAGGCGCTAAGCCCTGTGCTTAACGGATGACCACGCCGCCGACGCTAGAATTCACCTCCTGCTACGACAGCGCCGGAGGCCCTTCGGCAGATCGGGTATCAAGACCGGTGGATGCAACAGCTTATCGTACACCCTCAACGGCGCTGGTGGGTCTCTCTTCCCTTCTATCTGCAGTCGCGGTTCAATCTCACATTTCAATTTTTGCCTTTTCAACTCTTTTGCAATAACATTTATGTGGTATTTTAAAAATTTTCTGAAATTTCGAGGCTACGTTCGTTCGGATTTGAAATTTACAGGGGATAATTGCTAATTCGGTTTTGATATATCCAATGGGATCTGATTGAACATCCTACATCCTGTGTTCCCGATTGGCTTCTGCGAAAATAAACGACCTCCATTTTTTTTCTCTCTTTCAGTGTTAATTGTACTTTGTTCCTTCGAAAACTCACTGCCTCTTTGAGTAGCCATATGGATTATGACGTACTATATTGGCTTAGTTAGGAGGCAAAGATTAATGGATCATTCTTGGTCTCCTCGGGCCTTTTGAGGGGACACTTTGCTTCTTCGATCGATTGTCCTCCAAGCAGCCTCAGGACATAATCTACGACATCTTTCCTAGGACCAGCATATTGCCTCTCGAATAATTGGAGAGTGGCTTTAAGTACGACGCTTCGGTTGAGACCATAAAGAGTAAGATGATGTATGGTTGGTTTGCAGCTTCAACTTCCCAACCCATATCTAGGATGAGGAGCACTGCATGTAGCAGTTCTCTTTCCCATTTTTTCTCTCTTACGCAGCAGTTCTCTTCAGTTCTGATATAAAGTATAAACAGTATATTCATTATGCACGTTAACTTACGGCTGTACAAACCGACATAGACTCACTCAGACTGGCTACCGGAGCTCAGAATCGGGAGAGAACCGGTCGGCTTGTGACAACAAATAGAGATATCGGCCGGTTTGGCATTGGTTCGAACCGCTGAACTGGCCGACTAAAGAAATTATTATTATTATTTTTATATATTTTGTACTCAAAACGACGTCGTTTCACTGTTTTGAGCCTGTAATTGTGTTTTAAATACAATTAAAACGACGTTGTTTAATTCATAACGTAAAAAAAAAAATTGTAAGTAGAACGGCGCATAACAAACGGCGTCGTTTTGAAATAAAGTTGTCTTCTTCCTCGTGTCATCTTCCCAGTTTTAATTCTCTCTCTCTCGCGTCTGCAACACACTCTCTCTCTCTACTCTCTCAGACGAAACTCGGTCTGAGAACCGACTATAAACTGCCAGAGAAATAAAGCATCAGTTTCGACTGGTGTTTCTCCTCCCGTCGATCGGTTTCGTTCAATTTTCTCCCCAAAAAATTAAGCATCGGTCAGCGTCGGTTTTACCAAAAACCGAATCCACGGTCAACTTGCTAAATAATTTCATGAGATTTCCCAGCCTTTGGGACATGATATTCTTCTGCTAACTGTGCCTCTTTGAATGTTCACGGCTGGAATCTGTTGTATGAGCTTTTGAAACATCTCCTCCTTTACTTACCCTAAAAGACAAGGAACTGATTCATTTAGAGTTTGTTTGAATAGAAAAACGATCTCATCTCATCATTATAATTTTTTTAAATTTTCACATAAAAGATTCTCACATAAAATTCTCATATAAAATATAATAAATAATTCAACTTTTTCAAATCTTAAAATAATAATAATATTAAAAAATAATATTTTATTTAAGTCATCTAAAACTATTTTATCTCATTATCCAAACAGGCTCTAATTCTTTCACAGGTATATTGTTGAACTGATTTTCAATTCCGTATGACTTTGTGAATAGGATGGATGAGAAAGGGAAGTTAATTCGCCCAAGACAAGTCTTGGACTCGTACGCCCGAGGTTTGTATGCCTATATATCTCTATATTATAATAGCTAGCAAGAAACCTTGCAAAAGTCAATTTGGAAGATTCGTAGAAATGCAGGCATTGCCTATATATCACACACTATAGATAGAAACGTACACATTTGAAATTTCAAGTCTTCTAGGAACCACTCAGAAGGTACAAGGTAAAAGATAATAAGCACTGCTTTGAATTTTGTACAATTTTATTCAATTGTCAAAACTGGTTTATATACAAAAACAGAGTCACCAAGTATGGAAAGTATACAATGTGAAACCGTAACTATGTATGGAAAGAATGTAAAGAAAATAAATACAAAAAACCAATCCTTGATTCTAGCTTGTAGTAATCTTGGCATATCAGCTGTCATCAGTTGAATCTTCCATTACATGAGTTGGCATATGATGACAGTTCATTCTTCCTTGATACAAGGAACCCTTTCCCAGCAAGGCCTTGGCAGTCGGACTTCGTTTCTTGCCAAACAATCCTACAAGTTCAAGGTAACAACGTTGATTCATTTCACACACTAGCACACGGAGAAGATACATGCAAGATCTTGACTATTTCCTCGACTCTTAAGGCTTTAAATTAAGCTTCAATCTTTGCTACAGATCATCAGGAAAGAAATCTTGGATCTGAAGTTCCCAGCCATGTCATGTGGAAGGTATGGTTGCGGGCGCCATCTAGTTTTCATCTTCTAGTTCCTCTGCATTGCCACCTTTATCTTCAGTATTTCACGAGTCATCTTCTGGCTTATCTTCCTTCCAAGAGAGGTGAAGTTTCGCGTCACCCAGGCATCGCTCACGCAATTCAATTTCACCACTACCAACAACACGCTCAACTATAAGCTGGCGCTCAACATAACCCTCAGGAACTACAACAAAAGGGTGGGTGTACACTACGACGGGATTGAAGCCGTTGCTTATTACAGAAAAAAGTGGTTCTCAACCGTAAGATTGACACCATTTTACCAGGGGCACAAGAACACGAGCATTTTGAGTCCCATTTTTGAAGGGCAGCAAGTACTATCGCTTAGGGGTCGTGACCTTTCCAAGTTTGAACTTGAAAAGAGTGTCGGGGCTTATAGTATTGATGTAAAGCTTTCCGTTCGGATAAGGATCAAATACGGGAAGATCAAGACTGCCAGATTCAAGCCGCGTAAGATTGATTGTCCCTTGAAAGTATATCTGAGCACCTCTAATGGAACAGCTGCTGAAGGTTTTAGGACAACCAAGTGTGGCAATGTTCATTTCTTCTCAGATCCTGTTGCCATCGATTGAGACAACCCAGTTAACTCCAATTGTTCATCTCGAGAGATAAAAATAGAGTATACTGGTTTTTCTTATCATGATTTTGTTTTGGATTGAGGGTAATAATATGGAATTTAAATTATTATTATAACTTCTGACGTCCGATTGTACTTTGACCAAGTCGTGTAAATCCAATGACTCGAGGTCTATGTTAAGAGTCTGTGCTACACCCACCGATCTATATGTATAAATAGCCTTTTTATTTTTTCATTATTTTTTTTATACTCTTAAATATTTAAAAAAAATAAATAAAAAATAAAAAATTTTATTTAAAAACACTTTTTTAACAAATAAATAAAAAAATATATAATACAAAATAAATAAAACATCAATCGGTGACTTTTGTAGTGCTGCATCCAACATTCTAATGATCTCGTTTGTTTTCGTAAATCAGATGAGATGAGTTAAGATAAAAATTGAAAATTGAATAAATTGTATTTTTAAAATATATTTTTTAATATTATTTTTGTTTATTTTATTTTATATAAAAATTTAAAAAAATTATAATAATTAAATGAGATAAAGAATAAAAATAAACGAGATGTTAATTGATACGGCCGACAAGAAGTGGGGTGCCCTACGCGGTAAAAAGAGGGAGTCGAGTCCGTTCCGTATTGATCATGGGGATTATATCATTCTCATTCATAATCTATTTGCGATTAGTAATTAGAGAAAATGGAAATAAATCATCATAACTCCGATTCTAATTTTCAAACCCAAAAGAAATATGTGTTGGCAACAGAGGCATTTCTTTGTAACTTCCAAAACAGTTGATCATGACTTTCGCATGCGATAAGGTTTATTGCTAGCTACAATATTTATATATATATATATATATACACACACACACATTCACTAGGAGATTTTTAATTGTTTTCAACTTAATTAGTTGCAAGGCATGCGCGCGCACTAATTCGTGAGCGTCTAGTAACAAATGATATATATATATATATATATATTCCACCAATGACGTACGTTATTCATAAATTCTCCAGGCTGCTTATAATAATAATATAGATTCACGGATACTTATAGAAATACCCAAGCAGGTCAACATTTATAGATCTCTACCATCAATCCTGGACATAAAAACAAGAGCAGCGCCTAGCTAGCTGTATAGTTAAGGTACCAAGAGCTATAAAAGCCATGCAGACACTCTCTTTGTCTGCTAGCTATAAGGACCTAGCATGCATGACCAAGTGCAGCTATCTAGCTTTTGATACATACATATACATATATATATATATATATATATTATATATAGCTAGTGATCATTCATATATAGAGTCTCAATCATAAGCTAATCCAATGTCATGCACTGCACTTTCATGCAGTTATGATCGATCTGGTTTCTTTGCAATGGGACATTAATCGAATTTCTTCTCATTACCGACCTCTTCATACATCAGTTTAGCTTCTCCTTTTTGGGTCTGACCTTTGCTAGTTTCGTTCTTCATGATACACTGCATACATGCAGAAAGGTAATTCTTTTAAGCATATTATATGATTGCATGTACTGTTATATATTGGATCGAGAAGAAGAAAGATTGCACAATGCTGCAACTCAAAGCACATACACCATAGATAGGATTGCAGTTACCTCGATCTCATGTAGCACTTCACAATGGGCAACTTAGATTCCTCCTCAACACCCTCAGTCTCTCTTTATCCTTTTGAGCCTTGGTTTGAACTTTGGTTTTCATTTCTTCACAGTACTGATCACAGCGAGACAAGGATTTTAGAACAGAACATCATGTAAATAATTTACACATGATGTTAGCTAGTAGAGAACAAATCCACATGATTGAATGGCCCTACATCTGCAAAATATGGCATACTTCAAGCTCATGGCCATCAGTTTATAAAGTGACCCAAACACAATTCTTTTGCAAAGAAACTAGACAGGTCTAAGCAAAACAGATGGGCTGGGTTCAGCACAAAATGAAGACTATGGGTTACTCTAAAAGCATAAGATCATTTACATACACACACAGACACACACACATTAACGGTACTAAAAGAAATTATACTATAGTTAATTACCTGTTGCTTTCTTTTCCGGTCCATATCTGCCTGTTTGGGGAACAGAAATAAAAGCAATATTTCTAATTATATCAGTAATTTCCTTGTGAATGAGAACATCTTAATTAAAAGATCAAACGTTCCACGTGTTATTACCAGAGCCTGTTTAAGGTTGGCGTTCTCTTCTCTTAACTGGTTCAATTCTGCTTCTAGCTCAACTGTGTATGCCTGTGAAGTAAACTAAATTAGATGCTACATAGATAGGAATCTCATGCTATAAGTTTGACAATAGCAGAATCACAACACCCTGTAAAAATCATTAATCTGAACTCGGGACAAATCAACGATTTTTCAAATAATTCCAACGTGTTTTCCTTTTAAAACTATTATTCCATCAATTCCATAGATGGATTCAAATCTCCGATGCCCTAATCTTAGAACCTGATTAAGGACTAGTTTGGGTTGTAGAGTATTCTAAGAATTAATACTCCGCTCTATTTATTAGTTTATTATTATTTTTTATATACTTTTCAATATTCTATTCTTACTTTTTTATTAATTTTTTACTACTATTCATGAAATTACTAGTTGAGAATTACCCAAGTTGATCAATTTTGCAAACAGCAACCAATATATCACAGGCGCGCCTGAGAATTTGTCTAGAACAAGCTGTCTAAGCCATGAGCTAGTTCTGATCAAATCAAAACTTTAACATCTTGTGAGAAAATTTATTACCTGTTTCCTAGCTCTCGACCTCGCCGCCGACTCCCTATTCTTGATCATCCTTCTCTGTCTCCTCTCCACCACCTTTTCCACCGGACCTGCATCTACAATCCTCTTCCTTCCCCTTAACCCTCCCATGTCCAATCCAAATTGATTCCCCGAGTTATCGACCGGAGCTTTGCACAACCCATCAGAAGAAACCGGACTCACCGGCCCTACTACCATAGCCGACGGTGCACCGTATCCGTCGCCACCATTCACTACTCTCCCACCATAATAAACCGGTGGCGGCTGAGGCGGCGGCGGCGGGTACCCACCACTCCTCTTGCCATTTCCAGCATACCCTGACGATTCTCCAATATGCCCGCCGCCCAGTGGCATTGTTTGGTAAGTAGGAACACTAGCACCAGCACTTACACCACCAGCACCACCTCCGGCACTAACACAACCAGCAGCAACACCGAGTCCAGCTATGGGCCTATTTACAAAACTGGGAGCCTCTGTGGGATTGTTATTTTGGTACACCCCGTACTGCTGCGGCGGCTGTGATTGAGAGACAGGCAATGCACATAATGGTTCCCTTACTACCCCTGCCTTCACCAGAAAATCCTCCAAGGTCATCTCTCCGAAAGTGGGCTGGCGCGGGGCTGACTCGGGATTATGAACGTTATCACCATTATCGTTGCTGCTGTTATTATTCTGATGCGTTCCTTGCTGCCCTTTGTGGATTTCAGACCAAACTTCTTCCACTGTTTTCCTACAAAGCGGTGCGGGAAGAGTGAGCGAACCTTGTCGTGGCAAGCTTGGCTGATTTGATATTCCCTTCTCAGTATGCGCATCGATCAGAGACAACTGGGCATGGCTGCTCATACTATTGATGGCATTGTTGGTGGTGGTAGTGGTTGTGGCGGTGGCGGTGGAGTTGACGGCTTGGTTCTCTTCCGCTGTCCAAATGCTGGCAAGGAACTCGTCCATGTTCATAGACCCAAAATTCTTGCCGCTCTCGCAGAGCGTGTGCTGGAACTCGTCGAGAGTGAGGGAGTAGATGGAGGATTGTCTTCCGAGCGATGAGAAGGGGTTGTTCTTGGGTTGTTGATAGGCCGGTAACGACGACTCGACGTCGCCTTGGGAGAGCATTTCGGACTCTGTGATCACCATCTTTGTCACGCACGCAGAAAAGATGTTGCCGCCTGAAGATGGCGATTAACTACATGCACCTGCGCTTTGGAGGCACGAAAGAAGAGTTAGCTGAAAGCCAAGGTGGGTGTCTGCTTTCGGAGTTTGAGCTCTAGTCAGTGTTACGTAGAAAGAGAGTATTTTGCGGGATATACGAGAAGATATTACGTCACCTTATTCAATAGAAGTACTGGTGATCCCGTCTCTCCATTTTACTGTAATTAGTACAAAATATCTACTCAGTAAAAAGAATTTACGACAAACTATCTGCTGATCACGACATATCTTATACAATAAAATAAAAACAATCCAAGAGAGAAATTTTCAAAACATATTAGGGATATGAAGGTAATTAAGTAGTACTAACATGGTCCACTCACAAAAAATAAAAAAAGAAAAAGAAAAAAAAGTAGTACATCATGATCCAACGAAGCCAAACGACAGCCACAGATTAAAAAAAAAAAAAAGAACATTAAAGCATACGTAAACGACACGTTTCGTGCATGCAATGGACATACACAGAATCCAACGCAACTTGCAAGTAACAGATACAATAAAGGGAATTATTTTTTAATTATTTTATTTTTTATGGTGCCTAGCTATTCTACAAGCTGAGACGTTCATGAATAGTAATTAAAGCAATAAAAACCAGGGGCCGTTCCCATTGGAATTCTGACACAACTTAAATCTTGTATAAGGAGCTAGCACCATATATATCCACATTCACATGGTGAAAAAACGACGCCGGAAACTTTACTCTAAGGAGAATTTGACGTGCCCATTGACCAAAGAGGTCCATTTCATGAACACGCTGCGACAAATCCTCTCTTAATTTTGTAATTAAACTATTTCCTAAAATAGGAATATTGTCAGCTGGATCGGAAAGAAAAATAGTGAGGAATATTTCCTCTTTTGGAATGGTAGTACTTACTTAGTGATAAAGCCATCAGTATTATATATATATATAAAAAGAGTAGAAGGAATTGGATGCCGCATAGAAGTCATGATAAATGAACACGCACGCTAACTACTGGCCGCCGGCACTCTTATTATAGAGAAATATTTTAGTCATAAGAAAATTATATAAAAAAAAATTCACAAATTAACATATTTTGATATAGTATGTCAAATTATAAAATTATTTTTAATATAAAATAGATCAAACAGATCACATAAAGACATGTCAGTTTGTAAATTTATTTTTATATATTCTTTTTGTACCTGTATCAGTTCTCCTTATTATATAGAGTTGTTTGGATGAAAGGAAAAACAATCTTTCCAATTTTAGTATGGCACTTAATTAAGTGCTAAACCCAATATTATTATATATAATGAGTCGAGAAAGATAGATTAATAAAGATATTGTTGACTTGAGAAGAAACGAAAGCACTTGAGCCACCTCAAACGAAATCCCATATTCTACGTACAAATAATTTCTCTATCTTGGCCTCTAATTCTTATATAACATTGATCAGAAGCTCAAACAATACTACTTTAAAGCTGTTGCATTAAAAAGAAAAAAAAATAATCTTTCTTCTTTGAGAAAAAGGAAATAAATTAATACCGAGAAATTAACAAACTCCCCGTGAATGCACTGACATTAAAATAAAAACATGGGAAAAAAAAAGGCCTTCTGAGTCATGAGATCTCATATCCACCAAAGAAAAGCAGTACAATATATCAAAGGAAGCGAGATTCATACAAACTACAAACTCGAAGGAGAGACGTTGTATCATGTCATGCATACATCGATCCTTTGAAGTAAACTAGAGTTTAGACGCGCGCACACATGAGAGAGAGAGAGAGAGAGAGAGAGACATAAAAAAACACACACACACATATATATATACCTGATGATTGACTTCAATATCAGATCATTTGCACCTGATCTGCGTTAATATTGGTGTTGGACGTCAGATCTAAGAAGACCGATATAGCGAGCGACCTAGGCTATATATATGTTTTTTTTTTTTTTTGTTCTCTCCTGGCTTGTAATATAGAAAAAGAGCAACTGATCAATCAGAGGGCTTAAAGTTTTAAGATCAAAGAGGGGAGAGAGAGAGAGAGGTATTAGCTAGGGTTTTGCTTGAATATTAATGGTGTAGTCATGGATGCAGTAAGAATATATTTTTGTCGTATGTTGTACTGATCGGACAGAATTAAGAACCTCTCTTAAGTTACCGGCATAGCGTGGGGCACCGCAATTTATTTGAAGACTGAAACTGATTTTGAGACGAGATGTTTTTAGATTAAAATTAAAAATTAAATAAAATATTATTAAAATATAATTTTTTATTATTATTATGATGTTAAAATTTTAAAAAATTATAATAATAAAATGAGATTATACGAAGTTATTTCGATATACGAACGCCTAAAGTCAATCATCTCATTAAGCCAACTCTGCTCAATAGGAATTCCAAAGGCAGTCGGACCTCTCGCCACGTATTGGCCAGGTGTCTTATGCTGCCCTCTCTATTTCCCACCCTCCCTTGTAAATCTGGAGTGTATTTCACTCATACCCCATTTTGGTCCCTCCATTCTTCACCGGACGCACTTTCAGGCTTCAGCGATATTTTGATGATCTCTCCCTCTCTCTTGTCCTCTTCTTACCGCTACCGACGGATGATTTACTTTTATCAACTGTACTTTTAAAATAGTTATTTTAATTTTTAGTTGTAGTCATCCGATAATATTAGAAATGTTTTGACAGGTCGCTTTGTGATTCAAAATAAGAAAAAATTACTTTACCGTTCAATTTAATCGCTTTACAAATTTTTTTTTAATAATTTTAAATGTATTAATAAATTTTTTTATTTTTTAAAACATTTAAATATATTAAAAAATATGAAAATAATAAATAATAAAAATAAAACCAAAAAATAATAAATAGTAAACTTGAACGGGCTACGTACTCTACACACTTCAAAATAATATAGGAAAACCCAATCAAATACTTGGATAGCACAAAGATGACTGACTGGCAAGCCCAAGTACTCGAAACCAATGAGGCCTAACTCAAAGTCCCCGTCGATTTTTTTTTATTTTTTTATTTTTTAAGATGGTATTAGATAATTTATAAATGCTTTAATTCTAAATACATTGAGCGCTCATCAATTGAATTACTACATGCTTTAATTTAATTATATTTTAGACAGTATTGATTATAATATTGCATTATTGCATAAAGTTGTTACGAACGAAGATACTAATAATCTGATCATTTATAACACTGACCATGGGTTGATGGCCAGATGTCACACTTGGGCATCCTATATAGGCATTTTGACTCAACGCTACTTCACGTACGTGTAGAAAACTTCCTGACCAAGGTTGATTAATGTTATTACTTGAAATTTAATTAAGCATGCAAAAAGTATATATACAAAACATGTCACCAATCGAAAACAAGAGCACACTTCACTTTTCTTTTTTGTTTGTCCCATGTTTTAGAAACCTCAAACACCATGCACTCAGTATATATCCAAAAATCATCACACGCACCACCAAAACCAGGTTGAATTAATCATGTTTCCTTCACTCCCAAGCAAAGGCCGGTAACATCAAAGTCCAGCGCTATCTTATAGTACCTCTATAAAACCCCATCTCAGATCCTTAAACCCAAACTTATAATCCGATCGATCCACCAAATAAAGTTGCATAAAAAAAATGCCTCCGATGTTGTCCACTTTCTTTCTTATAACATTAATCTTCTTCCTCCATTTGCTTCACAACTACTTCTGCCTCAGCCCATCCGGCCATTCATCTGTGCTGGATATTAGTCATCGGCCCAAATTGGGAGGAAAAACCTATTCCTAGAGCAACTATCCGGAAGCCCAAAAGTGATTTTAATCTGATCAGGTTCAGCAATGGAAAGAAAAGATTAAAATCGTGTAGCACATACACTTATTAATTTCTTGCAATAGTAGGAAAAAAAATATTCTAATTTGTTGTAAGGCTCCAGTCCCAGAGGTCCAAGGAATTAGCTCATGTTATCAAAAATCATCTCCCAACCATAAAGATATAAGCTACAAATTCCCAATAATACATAAATCTCATTGTTTTAAACCAACGACTCCAAAATAATGAACTAAAAACACCACCAAGTCCTAACATAAACGTCAACCTCTTAACATATCACATTATTAGAGCACGATAAATTTACTGAATAACATTCTCCAATCACCATGGTATCATTTTTGTACTTAATCCACTATACTTAAATAATTCTGCCCATGCTCCCTAATCTTGATTCTCAACTAAAACATTCACATTATCTGAAAAATATTGTGGAGATAAGGAATGAGTTATCAACAACTCAGTAAGTAGAGAATATATACTAGTATGTAAACATGAGCTTTTCACAAAATTCAGAATGCAGAACAAAACATTTTCACTTCAAAATGCAGATCCAAAACATGTTATCAGAATATCAAATCGACAATTCTAAATGTTCATCTTCAAAAATCCTTTCGCATAGCATAACTAAACATCATCATTTTATCAAATCATATCATATCAGAGCATCATATCAAAATAGAGACCATGTTTAACCCTCATAGTAGGGTTGTGCTATCCCCGGTGGCCAAACCAGACAATATCAAAATGTGAATCTTCCCCTTATTTATTCTCGATGCCCCAAGTGTGCACACAGGAAAGACCACGTAGAAAAACCACTTTGTTTCCGAAATTGGTGCATTAAAAAATAGAGACGTTGGTGCCCACCATATAACATAATTAGAATCATCAGATCAAAACCAGAAATAGAATCATATACATAATTAGAATTTCATGCCAAAGATTTTCAGATGACAAATCATATCAAGACAGAGTACTGAATAGAATCATATCATTCTCACCTATCAAAACAGATTCAGAGCATATTCACATATTCAAAACATATTCAATGAATCTTCACAAAACATGCACAAATTTTCAGATTTCATATTCATTCATTTTGCACTGTTTAGAAACAGAATGCTAAACGTTTTGCTCATGTCCACACCAGTTATGACGGAAAATACTTTTTTATACAAATTTCATGGGTAATGCACAACACATAACTAAGGTTGTTTTCACATTTTTTTATCAAAACATAACATGCATAATTTCTTCACAAATCAACATCAGTTCATTCTCTTTTTATGCAAAGTTTAGCATAGGGACCCCGCTTACGAACTTTTTAATTTCTCTGAACTTTCTCACTACAGTGCCAAGCAAATATCAATTGTCACCTATAAACAAAAATGTAACTTGCATCAATTTTCAATCATGCATGACACTTTCATTAAGCACGTATAATGCTCACCAAATAATGCTTCCAAGTATAAAAATATGTTTTAATGCAAAGGAAGCTTCTAAGGTCATCTCCACAGGGACAACCTTATCAACGCAATCAGTCAAGCGAAATTTCAAATGGAAAGTAGCAGAAAAAAGAATATATACTTATACAGAGTTTTCTTTGTTGAATGAATTTAGGATTATTTTTTGAGAAAATAGTATGGATTATGTGCACTGAGTTTATACAAAATGTAGGATGAATTTGTTGTTTGTCATCAGAAGCGAGTGATTGTAATTACTCTAGAAATATTAATTCCAATTAACTTGAAAAACCTAGATTTGCAACTTTTAATTCCTAGAAAGCGTGTTGCTAAACAAAAGCAAATAACACTAAAAATGGTTTTTAAAGTATAAGAACTGAGACTATAACTGTTAAGAAAATAAACACTATGGATACAAGTTAGGGTTTCCTTGACCATCGAGTTATTGGTCACGAGGTGCATCTACTTGTGTCAAACCAATCAAGATATTAACACTTAAACCCAAACAAATATTCATACTCTGATTACAACACCAATAAGAAAAATAAATCCCTCACTATATTAATCATCATTTTCATTTCAAGACTCTTAGGCTGAGAGATCCTTGATTATTTCAAGGTCCTATTGTACCGTGAGTCTACAATAGGTCAAGAACAAGAGATCCTTTCAAAATCAATAATAAATCATGAATGAAAATATAGAGATAGATTCAATTGCAATCTAAGTGTCGCAGCAACCAACAACATTAAAAATGGGGGAAGAAAACCTCGTTCTCTGCAACCCTAGTTGCAGAAATTAGCCTTGAATCATCATGTAAAAGTTGATTCCAAGACTCTAACAAAACCCTAACAGAACAATATTTATAGCAGAAACAGAATAAAATTAAGAACACTAAAACTGATGCAAAAAAGATTCCACTCATCCTCGCGCCTTGACTCCTTTTATCCCATCTTCCCTTAATCTCTCTTACTCTCTCTTCTAACCGTCATTTTTCCCTACCTCCATTCTGCCCTCTGGAAGAACACGTCTTTCTCAAGATTTTCCTGATAACCCTTTAGCTTCTTCCCTTTGACAGGTGCAGAAAGTGGTAGAATGTTCTCATGCAATGAGGCCTGGCTGGGGGTTAAGCTTCACGATCGAGTTGGGCTTCAAGTGTAAAGTTGGGCTTCAGCACCTACATCTGTGAACCACTTGTTAGCCCATGAAAAAGGTAAGCAAATAATAAAATATATCTCCTAAACTTACAGCCCATAAGACAAGGTCCATTTTCTCAGGATATAACATTTAATCATACTTACACAACTAATTAGCCTCCAACTCACTTTAAGCAGGTATTTAAATCAAAATATCTTTACAATCAAAGTACTTTACAATTAAAAACCTAAAATGCCTAAATAACCCATATATCCTAAACCTGAAATTTATTTTCAGCCTAGCTCACTACAAAATATTATAGTATTGTTCTACCACAATTAAAATCAGTTCAACTTAAACATCTAACTCATTAGTAAAATCGGCCTGCTTAAGATATTTTATGATAATTTATTAAATAACAGTGAATGCTTGTTTTTATTCGTAATTAAAGTGTTAAGAATAAATTTTACTTTTATTATTTACTACTAAAATTTTAGTTTTAAAACTAATACTTAGTAATATAATTTAAACCCTTTAAGTATTTAAACCATTAAGTATTTTATATATAAATACAGAGACTTAAAAATCAAACCCACAACTAGTAAGCCCAAGGTAAAAATCAAGCCAAACTCAAAAAATGTTGCACGTGAAAGCTGGGGGGCCAAAATGGCTGCTGCCATAACCTACACACTAAGGCTAATAAAGTAAATGAGTATTCCATGCGAATATACTTACAGAGGACTAAACGGCAACCTCACTTGTGGAAGAAAATGGTCGTGTGATAGAAAGGAGTACCATCCTCACTAAGAGAGCAAGGGACATGCGAAGAAGTAGGGCTGGGCTGGCCAAGAGCTACGGTAGTGGCGGTAGTTTATGTGTGTGTGTGTGTGTGAGAGAGAGAGAGAGAGAGAGAGATCACTTACGATCGTTCTAGTGAAAGAAAGCTAACGTGAGGAGGAGAGACTACCGCCAACCTGTGCGTTTGTAATCACCATGTCCAGCAGTATGGGCAGCAACTAGGTATCTGTAGCTGGTGTGGCAAAGGGAGACAACATCTAGTTGCGTTGTTGGAGGAGCTGGACAAAGGGAGATATGGCATGAAAGTGCTATGTTTTGGTGTGGTGAAACAGGGGCTTTCGGTAATTTACTGAGATGGTTAGTGATTGTGCAAAGTAGTGCCTAGGTGGTGCAGGGTGGGTTGCGGCATCTACGAGTAGGAGGAAGGAAACAATGATGGTGGCTTTGTCGTGGCTGAGGAAAATCTTCTATGGTGGTCTTGCAGGTCGCTAAGCTGTAGAGAAGAAACCGAGAGGTGCAAGAGGCTCACAACGATGTTTGGGTTGCATCCGGCAATTCCTGGTGACAGAAGGACTAAGGCTGTCGTGGGGTAGGAAACTCACGATGTGGTGTGGTGTTGGGTTTCGTAGCTAGTGGGGCAACGTTGCTCAATTCAGCTCTTGGTCTCTCCGCCGAGTTGCATGTCGGTAATAACTGGCTCATGGTGCACGTGTGGCTGGGCTACTCTATGGTGGTTCTCGGTTTGGTTGCTGGTGATTCAACCGATGCTTGGTAGTTTACAGAGGTACAGATGTAGCGCCCCGTACCCGGAAGGGTCGGAGAATTGCTACCTGTCAATTACAAACCTGTCTCCCAAAGCATCTAAAAACTCCAAGAATTCCATAAATAGTACACAATCTCATATTTTCCAAATAGTCATAATAAAAACTCCATAAATCATCATTACAAAATAACATAGAGTAATGATATACACATAACACATTGTACAACACATTGCACAACAATGTTATAAAATGAGGGTATTTCTGTAAAATTATGTTACTTTTATAAGATGTTTTATAAAATGAGGGTAGTTGTGTAAAGTCTTGTAAAAAATGTTGTGTAAATCATTTTCTTAGATCCAAATAACACAAAGTATTTCAAATACTCAACTTAGACCATTCTACTAACAATGGTACCCTTAGGTACTCGACTTTCTATCCATATCTAGTTAAGCTTCAATTTCTATTACTGACTCCCAGTTGGGTCATCAATATCATCTAAAAAATATTGAAGATAAGGTGTGAGTTATCAACAACTCAGTAAGCAGAAAACATATACTAGTATGTAAACATGAGCCCTTTTTAGAAAGTTTGATATGTAGAAACAAAACATTTCATTTTCATACGCACATCTCAAAACGTATTATCAGAAAAATCAGAGTGACTTTTCAATCTTTTCATATTCATAAACTATTTTTGTATTCAAATACCATTTTCATATCCAAAAACGATTTGGCATAACATAACTGAATATTTTCATCAAACCATATCGTATCGTATCGTATCGTATCGTATTATGTCATATCATATACCATATTTAACCCCTGTAGTAGGGTTATGCTATCCCCAGTGGCCAAACCAAGCAGTATCATATTGTGAAACTTCTCTTTTTTCAATCACGGAGCCTCGAGTGTGCACACAGGAAAGAACACATAAAAGATCACTTTGTTTTTAAAGTGGGTGCACTCATATCATATCATATTATGTAGGTACCAACTATATCACGTGAACCAGTATCATCATATCAAAACTAGAATCAGAATCATAGTGAAAACAGATAAGTCATGCCAAATGTTTTTCAGATGCCTATTATATCAAATCACATGCTAAACATGTTCATGTCATTTTCATATGATAAAAAACAGATCCAAAACATTATCATATCACATATACAAAATTCTCAGATTTCATATTCGCTCTTTTGCACATTTAAGAAACATGTCAAATATTGCTCATGTTTATACTATTCATGTCAAAAGCATTTTCTCTTTCATACATATTTCATGAGTGAATGCAGAATACATAACTGAGGTTGTTTTCACATTTTCCTTTAAAACATAACATGCACATTTTACGAACCAACCTCAGTTCATTTTCCTTTTTGTGCAAATCTAGCATAAGAATCCCGCTTATCTGGATTTCTTAACTTTTTAAAAATTTCCTCAACAATGCTGAACAAATATTAATCATCATCAATAGAATAATCACGTAACTTTTCATAAATTTCTAATCAATCTCGTATTTCGATATTTAAGCCTAAACTTCTAAAATAACTTATTCCTCAAAACCCAAAATTTTCATTATTCCTAAAAAACCAACATCACTTTCCAAACTCATCAATATCCAACTTAATAACTCCGACTAAAATATTAATTTCTAACTTATTTACGATTGAAATCTTACTATAATTTATAAAATTAAATAACCAAACTATATCGAAATCATTATAAGTAGAAAGTCATACTTTTGTTTAAATCAAAAATATTCTTTTAAAATGATTCAACATGAGATTTTGCACTTACTGAACATTCTAAAAATTTATCATTATTTACTTAATAAATATTCCGATAAAAATATCAGTCTCTTAAAAATACCAACTTAATAAAATAAACCCACCTGCACCTATGTCCAAATAAATAAAAATTACATACAACCCACATTTCAAACGTAAAATTCATAATCAATTGATGTTTTCAAAATAAAAGGGCAAAAGGGTAATAACACCCTTCACCTACCGGGTTACTCGAGACACGCAACAGTTTTCTTTTTAAGTAACTAACAACCACAGCAACAAAATAAAAACAAACAGAGGCCACATAGTGAGCGGGGACAGGGACTTACACCAAGAAAAGTTAGGGGCCGCGTGCGACGGCTGGGGTGGAATAACGTGGTGGCACGGCTGTCGAGCTAGTGAGGGCGTGTGGAGGCGAAGCTACCTATGCTGGGCGGGGAGAGCGAGAGAAGAGAGAGGAAGATGAGTAAGAGGAAGGGAGTTCGGCGTGAGGTAGGGAGAGGGAGCTCAACTTGGGGACAAAGCGGTTTGCGGCGGACTGGGGATGACAGACTTTTTCACGAGTGGTTTCTGTGTAAACTTGTCATGGCTGGTGGCACCAAGGAGTTGGGGTGGCTGCAAGTGTGGCTCTGTTTCGGGTGGCTAAAAATAGAGGAGTTCATGGGTGGTGTTTCCGTTGGTGGTTTTCAATGGCTGGGCGTCAGTTGTGCTTAGTGCAGGATAGCAACGGTTTCGTGTGTGTTGGGTTGCTAATGAAAACGCAAAGAGAGCTAGCGCCCGTGGGTGGCTGGGCTATGGTTCGATGTGGAGGAAGCATTTGAGCTGCAAGAACGTGGTGGTTTTCGATTGTTTGTCTCTCAGTTGAGGTGGTTGCCGTGGTTCACAATGGAGGGTGGATGCTCAGAGGAGTTTGGATGGCTGAGGGCGTGAAGAGAGGGCAGAGGCACTTATTCTAGGGTTGAGGATGCTTAACATATATATAAGCTATAAGTAGGAAACAGATAAAACCTAAAGAAAAGAGAATGAGGGACGTGCATGAAAATGGAAACCGGCATGAAACCATATGACGTGGATTTTTGAAACGCTTCCACGGTCCTGGGCTCCTTAGAAGGGAGTTGGGTCTGGGCCAGGCCCTGACAGCGGGTTGGGTCTTAGAGTAGAGGGGTCGTGGGCACGTTAGGTCCTCGGTTGGACGTGGGTTTTCCGCGGTGCACTTTCCTTAAGGTGCTAAGGAAACTTGAGGTGCAGCGATGTGGGTCTACTTGGAGTCTATTGTTTCATACTATAGAGGGTGGTCGGCTATGGAAACTTGAGGGACAGCAAGACTAATTTGATATGTGAGTGAGAGAGAGAGAGAGAGAGAGAGATGGATGAGGAAGAGCGGTTGTTGAGAGAAATAAGGAAGTCGGTAACAGGAAAAAAAAATTGCCGAGGAAAATAAGAGGGAGAGGAAACCGTCGGGGTGGGAGAGAGAAGAGAGGGAGAAAAAATAAAAATAAACTCACTTATCAAAAAGGGCGCCATTTTCTGCTATTAGGCTTCTCTATGGGCCTCGGCCAAGATTGGACCCAAATATTACATTTGTAATATACTTGAGTCTTGATGTTGAAAATTAAAAAGGAAAATAGAAAAAAAAAATAACAATATTTTGCTGTTGAAGTTTCACCGATAAGAGGATGATCCATCGATAAGATCGATCATCTCTTTTACCCTAAGAAGAGCAGTATATATCCGAAAATTATAAATCAATTTATTGCACATTGATTCCAGTTTAACATTGCATTTACGTTGCTCTGAAAGAACAACAACAACAATATTAAAGAAAAATTATATTTACAATTTTAAGGTGCGAACTGTATCTAATATTAGTCAATACTAAAATAAGATGCCACCAGCTCTTCATTATTGCGCATATTAATTCGTTTTGCTTTGGGTAATCTAATTAGATCTGCTCTTCCAGAATATTATTGTTTTGGAGTACTACTGTAATTACTGCAGTTCTGACTATGCTGTCCTAGGGCATCACTCGGATAGAATCTCTGAGATTCTTAGTCTTACTCTAATTGGAAACTCAACAATGCTAAACTTACCGTAATAGTATTAGGAATAAAAAAAAAAAAAAAACTCGACAAACGATGGTGAGGGAGGAAGAAAGAAAAAGAAAAGTAGACTAAAGAAGTAAGGGGGAATGTCACGTGAGGTCCAGCGTAGGATATACAGAAAAAGTACTTGGGCTTCTACTTATAGCAAATCCACCTTCTTCCCTCTAACCAGTGTTGGAACTGAATCTGATCTTTTGCTCTGAAATGACCTCTGAGCACTAGCACTCATCGATCGCCTTTGATCGGGGCATTTGATCTGATGGTGGAGTTCCTTTATGCCCGAACCCCCCTGAAAGAATTTTCCAAAATGGTCATTTCTTTTGTGTGTACATGTAATCTAGGAAAGTTCTGTTGCTTCTATTCAACAATTTCTTCCTTTGTATAACGTTAAATGCAAAAGATGATTTTCCTTTAATGGCTATGTCTATGAATACTGTTCATTAATAATTCCTGCTTTTATGTTTTGAAAATAAAGAGTATATAGATCAATGCATGACAACTTGGAAAGCGATCGAGGATCCACATGCAAAATAACACCAAGCTGCTGGGTGGTGCTATGGCAACACGAGACTATCATTCTTACGATGACTGCATATATATCATGACGCCTCATGACTTTGCTTGTTCGTCCACTTCTAGCTGCTGGTCGTTACACTTCGTATTAACTAACATCAAATAACTACATATTATAAGATGAAATTATATTAATGGTGATCATGCATGATGACAGACAGTACGTCATGTTAACATTTTTAGAATTATTTATATTGTTCTTGTGGCTTCACCCAAAAACAAATCCACGTATTGAAGGAAAACTCATTGGTTAGGAATAGAGTTTTACTATATATCAGTAACTGTTCACAATATACACCTCACACCTATAACTTTTCTTAAGGTGCATGTGAGGATGTTTTTTATAGAATGTATAGGCGTTTTTCATACGATATGGAAATGTGGGATGTTGAATAGTATTTTTGAGAAGATTTTTTCTTTAAAATATAGTCAATCAAGAACCAATTCCTAGGGACCCATTTTTAGAGAGAGGAGGGCCGGGTTTCGCAAGCTAGTAGAGTTTATAGAAAAAAGCAAATTAAACCACTCGATATGCCACATGAGGGAGGGGGAGAGAGAGAGAATACTCTAGCTAGCAATCTCTTTTAGAGATATATGATATCTTTTGGTGTTTATTGGAGTTAAATTTGAAGTGATTTGCAGGATTCTTCAGAGTACTATAAATATGGTGCTTCTTCTTCTATGCCCAATCACAAGTTCCTAAGTTATCTTATCCTATCAGCTCTTAGATCAGTGCTACTCTTCGATCCCTTTCTCCCCACTTTCAATGGCAAGAATGTCAGAACCTCTCATTGTTGGGAGAGTGATAGGAGATGTGCTTGATTCATTCACGCCAAGCATAAAAATGACTATCACTTACAACACCAAGCAAGTCTGTAACGGGCATGAGCTCTATCCTTCAACAGTAACCACCAAACCTAGGGTTGAGATTCAAGGAGGCGACATGAGATCTTTTTTCACACTGGTATATTAAACTTGGAATCCCCTCTTTCCTTTTCATTTGATCTCTTCTATTATTGTTGCTCTATATATCTATCATCGATATCCTCTAGATTTTATTTGCACCTTGCATGTGTTCTTTTTTATTGCAGGTCATGACAGACCCAGATGTTCCCGGCCCTAGTGATCCTTATTTAAGGGAGCACCTGCACTGGTAACCCATAACCTATGCCCAACAAAAAACAAATTGATTACAAATAGAAATGATTATATTTCACATGGATGGTTGTTTAAGAAGTAGAGATGTTCTTTCTGTTATGTGATATTTGCGTATCAGGTCCGGGATATATATATATATATATATATATATATATATAATACCTTAATACGCAATCTGGAGCTGCTTGTAACTAGCTCTACTGATCAAGAATTATCGGATGCTGTACTATAATATTAGCACATCTTATACAGAAAACTGCAGATTTGACTTCGTCGCACAAGCACGCATATTTGTTTATATATGATCTTTGTGTTCATCGTGTGTGTGTGTGTGTGCTAGTGTCCTGCGTTAACTGTTGTAACCTAGTATATATGCTCAATAATTAAGATTAATAATTTTAAAATTCGGAATTCGGAATTCGATCAGGAAAGAAAAGTAATACCCATGGTAAGAGATCAAAGCGTTTGGACTATACACACACGCATGCAAATCTCAATAAGCTAAAATAGGAGGGGGGCCGGAGAGCTAGCTAACAGTTTGAATAACATGATCTGCAGGGTTGTCACAGACATTCCAGGCACAACAGATGCCACATTTGGTATGTTCATTTTCTTTCAAATTAATGAAGAAAAGATAGTTGCAGAGATAGTTACTGATCCATAATAGTTCCTCTTTTTTGTCCGTTTTGTATAATACATACTAATTACAGGAAGGGAGGTGGTGAGCTATGAGATTCCAAGGCCTAATATAGGGATCCACAGGTATGTGTTTGTTCTGTTCAAGCAGAAACGCAGGCAATCAGTAAACCCACCTTCTTCAAGGGATCACTTCAGCACCCGAAGTTTCGCAGCGGAAAATGATCTCGACCTCCCAGTTGCTGCTGTTTACTTCAATGCACAGAGAGAAACAGCCGCAAGAAGACGCTAATTAATTAAGTGAAAGCCCAAAAACTCCATGTCAGTGAATAAAGTACCGGAGTTCTCTCTCTATACCAAGGCTTTGTTTAAGTACCATAAGATCTTCATTTTAAACCCATTCGGTATTTTGTGATCGAAAGATCAATCGCTCTCTGTTTGTGACGCTCATGTTATGATTTGGTTTCCAATTAAAAGCTTAAAAATCTGTGACCTATTAAATGTACTCGTCTCAACTTAATTATATAGTCTCAAAATGTACTTGATCGGAAAAACCAAAGAGGGATCTCGTATTTTCAAAAGGAGAATCATACGGGCCGGTCTTATGCGAACGTGGCAGCGGGTAACAACGTCACAGTACTGTGGACGTCTGTCCAAGTACCTTTTGTCTTTTGATTCGTTCCAGTTTTGGGTTTTGGGTTCGTTGAACAACACGAGTAGTTCAAGGCTGAAGAAAATTAAAGTGGACATCGGAATCACATCAACCTTTCATTTCCCACCTTCCTTTTCTTTCCTTCTTTTTTCTGAAGTTTACAGGTCGGATACTGCGTTGCGCGCAAAGAGTTGCGTGTGGGTGTGGGGGACGCTTTTTGACAGCGCCATCCTTTAAAGTTTACCATATATGGGAATATAGTTAATTGCCATGGATAGGAAATTATATAAACTTTGCTGTAATGGTATATGGATGCCCAATCACCAGTCGAACTACAGTGGTTTGATTGATTAGCCATTTGCAGAGAAATTATAATGTCCAGGACATCTTTGCAGCAATAATGTCAAATACCAGAACATATAGGGTAGGAGTGATAGTTTACTATTCTTTTAATATCCTTCTACTATTCATGTTTTATTTTTTTATCATTTTCTTTTCTTAATCAGAAAAAAAATTAAAAATATATATAATTTTATTAATAGTTATTTCTTTAACAATTAAGTAAAATAAATATAAATATAAAAATAATAATAAATAAATAATAAGACGGCAGTAATCCATCGTTTTGCATTGCTATATATTTAAATTTGTGCAGAAATAAATAAATGCCTATGTATATATTCGAATACGTTAATATTTATTAACTGTACGTGGATCATCGAAAGTACGTAGACTATTATTAGCTTGTGCTTTGCTCTGAATATTTCCATTTTTGCGGTCCTATATATATATATTATTTAATTAGATATATAGGCTGCAAAAAAGGTGTAGGGGCGCGAGGGAATAAACACTGTCGACAGGCCAGATCCGGAAAGATATTACGAGTAGTACTCTTCTTTGACTATAAAGATCTTAACTCTTGTACCCATTTTTTTACTTTTATAAAATAATCTGAGGTGCTACACGAGGGGCACCCCTCCCAGCCCCGTCCCGCACCATGCGGGGAGGGTTTCACTATTATAATATAATTTAAAATATAAAATAAAATTTATATATTAAAAAAAATATAAATATTTTAAATTACGTTAACCACTTAATAAGAGATCAAGATAATATAAGAGTGATAGTTAAATAATATGAGACTTAACAGTAAGTTACACATTACTTAATTATCATTATTGTATTGCATTGGCTTCTTATAATGGTTGACTTAAGAGGTCAAGACAATCCATTAATTTGAAGTTAAATTCAAATTTTTAACAAATTGTATATATCTATATACAATATATTTATATAAATTATATATATATATATATTAATAATCTAAATAAATATTAAAAATTATTATTTTTATATTAAAAATTGGAGGAGTGCAGAGTGGGGGGCGGGGGCAGGGCCCCGTTGCGGTCAATCCCCCCTGCCCTAGCATGGGCGGTACGGGGTAGCGGGGGGCGTGGCTCCACTGCCCACCCCTAATTAAGAACAATTACAAATACTAAAAAAATACATAAAAGTAAATTTATAAATTGACGTGATTTTATGCGATCTATTAAATCTATTTTATAATAAAAATAATTTTATAATCTGACACACTACATCAAGTAATCTCAGTTTATAAATTTACTTTTGTGTAATCCCTTTGTAACTAAAGTATTTATCTTTTCCTAATGTTGAAAAAAAAAAACATGTTAGAGCATTCATAATAGTTCATTTATCTTATCCTTTGAAATACATCATCAAATTTTACTTTTTTTATTTTACATATTAATTTTTACAATATATCATATATCATCTTATCTATTTTTTCTTCATATTATTTAAAACATATTTTTTTAGTCTTTTTTAAATATTTTATTTCTACCAATAAGTTTGTAATATCCATATATTTTTTTATATACAACGTAATATAACTCAATCCTATACACACAAAATAAAAATATATAAACCAAATAAAAATTAAAAATAAAATCAAAATATAAAAAAATTGGCTAAATAATATTTCTAAAATATTTTTTAGAAAAAAATAAAATAGATGTGTTTTAAACGATGAACAATAAAAAACAATTGTATTGAAACGTAAAAGTAAAAGTAAACGAGAGAGTAAATGAAGTATAAATAATAAAAAAATTTGTTTGAAGGATGAACAATATCTGCTGCATGTAGCGGATTACTGTAACAGTTTGTATTTTATACGTTCTTTTTCATAACCGGATAGATATCATTTTATAAACAATTGTTTAAATAATTTACATTTTTTATATTATACATAAGTGAGAATGCTCATGATCTACTGGTGCATGTGGCGGAACCATATAAGTTTACAATATTAGGGAAGGTTGGTATATTTATTGTATATCTACAGTATTAAACATATACATGATAGCGAAAATATTGTATCAGAGATTAAAAAAAAAAACTGAGAAAATATGTACAAATGAGCTAAAATTCTCGAAACACAACAGATGCATGGAGAGATAAAAACCGAGAACCCCGTGTTGGCGATGATGAAATGGCGGAACTTGAGGTTCAAGCGAACCTCCTTGCAGAGGGGTTGCAGAAGGTTTTGTATCTATATTCCATGTGCTCTTTGTTTGCTAGCTAGGTAAAGGACAAGTACTGATCAAAGCAGGACAAACAATAATAAAAAATTAAAAAAACTTCTAATCATATATTTTTGGTTCTTGTTTTTTTCTTCTTTAATTTTTTGCGCTAGATCTATGTAATATATATGCGTGTGTGTGTGTGGTAAATGTGAATTTGATTAATAAGAATATATATCCCACGACGTCTGTTTTAAAGCGAAATAATTCTTGAATATTATAACAGTTAGTATTTATATATATATATATACATATATATATATATATATACATATATATATATATATATACATATATATATATATGAGCTGAGAGTGGCGAGCCGGAGTTTGCATGGTGAATAGGGTTTTGGAACTTGTCCAAATGGGGCTTGTGGTATTAGAACTATCGACTACTAAACATGTAGGACTTGAGTCATGCTCATTGCTCGCTCATCAGTATACGAATAAGCTGCCGGCAAATGGTTTTTTTCATCCTACATGCAATTTTCATGATTTGGTTTAGAGACTAGAGAGAAAGTCGGATCATGACAATGACAAGACAAGATCATGGCGCCGAGAGTTTATCCCATCTTTGTTTTTCTTGACCGCGGGGGAGGGGGGGGGTCCGGCGGCGTTCTTTATAGCATCCCGATTTACAACAACACGTGTTTCCAATGCTCTTGAGTTTTTTTTGTTTTTCTTTTCTTCCTCGAGGATTCTGCATTCTTTTGCTTTCTTGCTTTTGTTCTCAAGTCTCATCATGAAGAACTGAGACATGGCCAGTCATTCCTTCTGAGGGGCATCCTGAAGAGAGCCATTTCCTGTTGGAAGAGAACCGGGAATATATATAAAAAAGAATGAAAGTACTCTTGGAATCTGGGAGACAAATGTTCATGACATGACAGCACTCGTACATGTGCATTTATACGGCGGAGATCTTTTGCTAGTTGTAGAAGCGCCACTATCCTTACATTTCCCTAATTTATATTCATCGTCATCCTCGCACCTTCATGAGCCTGCCTGCCTATTTTCTATTTATGGACACCTGATGCGATTGCTCAAAAGATTGCGAAAATCGGGCCTAGCAGACCAAGTGAAAGCCCAGTATCTACAATCAAGGTGCTAGTCCAACTTATTAAAAGTTGTAAGCCCGATTCAAAGCAAAGCCCATATATATGGTATAAGAATTAATCTCGAGAACAGTCACTATTTGAGAGAAGCCATTTTGCACACCCTACGTGGCATCATCAAAATCACACATCTCTCACACATCATCCAAACCGGGCTAAGAGAGAGAGATGATGGATGAGAGGTGGAGAGCGAGAGAGAGGTGGAGGGCTTGGCTGGCTCGGATGTGCTCGGGGAGGAGTCGCGGTGGTCAAGGGAGGTACTCGGTAAGGCTAGAACCGACGCACGGTGGCGATAGGGCCAACGGTGGCTTTGAGCCCGAGCTCGTGTGAAACCCATTTTATGGGTCGTTTTCGTGTGTGCGACGGAGAGGGAGAGAGAGAGGTTCGTGGTGGCTGGGTCTGTGAGAGATGGTCGCCGGTGTGATGTGGTGGAGGTGCAGTGGCCTGGGTGGCCGCATACAGCAGCGCAAGTGAAGAGAAATTGGTGAAAACCATTTCGGTTGGGTTACCGCAAGGGAGAGAGAGAGAGAGAGAGAGAGAGAGAGTTGTGCGTGGGGGAGATCGGTGGTGGCTGGCTTGGT
The DNA here is from genome assembly GCF_004785595.1 of Juglans microcarpa x Juglans regia. Classification (NCBI taxonomy): domain Eukaryota; kingdom Viridiplantae; phylum Streptophyta; class Magnoliopsida; order Fagales; family Juglandaceae; genus Juglans; species Juglans microcarpa x Juglans regia. Next base: position 754,259 of record NC_054603.1, on the reverse strand, counting down.
CACCTGCTTGAGGGGGAGTCGTCAATGGTGGCGGTGAGGCTGGGCGACGCACGGCGGCTCCGGGCTAGGCTAAAGGAGAATCGGGCGTGGGGAGAAATGAGCCACAGTGAGAGAGAGAGAGAGAGAGAGAGAGAGAGAGAGAGAAATGATTTCTTGGTCGAGCATGCAGCCACGTAGTGTGTGCCATGTGTGCACAGCTACAGTGGCTGCTCTGTAACACTGCTCTATGATATAAATATCCAGGAAAATAACTCAAGAAAAAACAGCAAAATGCATTAGAAGTAGAAACATTCCCTTTTGAGTTTTGTGGAACATATGAATTTCGTTTACAATGGCAACAGTAATATTAGCTAGCGTTAAGGCAACACGGCTATTGGCTACGGTTATTATGTTAGGCTTTCATTTGCCTTCGGGGTACCCCAAAACTAGCCCCCATGATCGGCAACCTAAGAAGCTCACCTAAGGGCATCGGCTCCGTGATCATGACAAAGTTAGCCGTCCCTGCCAACGACAATGAGCTACACAATTTTGATACAGCCGAAACAGTGCGGGAAACATCTTTGGACACGATTGGAACAGCGACGGAGACATCGGAGATTGGCAGGAGGCAATTGGCAAGGAGTGCATTTCCGGTGGCTGTGAAATAGCTATCCCAGTAATGCGGTGGAGGGATGCTGTCCACGGCCTCGAGATTGATCTCAAAAAGATCTTCGTCTTCCATGTCTGCTAAACCTTTAGTACGGGTATCGTGTTCTGCAGGGTCTTCAGATACGGAAGCCATGATGGGTGGGTGCTTTGTTTGTGGGGTTTCATACCACTGGAAGTGTGCAGTCTCCTTCAATATATATATATGTCCATGTTCTTTTCGGTGGTTGGGTGGTAAGTAAAACGCCATCCAAGTTTCAACAAATCTATAAGAATCCGCAGGATTTGGATGTTGGTTTCAAAGGGGGCATCATTAGCAGCTTCTCCTACTACCATCTAACGTGTTGCTGACATATTGTCAGCTTTTTCTTTCGTTAAAAAGAAAAAAAAAAAAAGCAAAGGGAAATGAAAGGGCAAAAAAAGAAAAACTGCTCCTCATACAAATATCATACAGACGGTAAAACATCATTAGCAGTTTTGTAGTCAAATAATTTATTTCGTATTCATGGTAGTTGACACTAATCTAGTATCTACAGATGTCAATGGAAGGAAATTCGACAGGACAGTATGAATACAAGTGGTTGATAACAGAACAATGGGGGATCTAAAGTCAAAAGAATTAGAGCTAACTACCTCAACAAAACAGAGGACTTGGAATATTTTTCTCAAATAAACAATCGAACATCAGCAGCTAAAGTCCCAACCAACAATTCCAATAAATCCCAAATGCAGAATGACAACTCCAAGCAAATAGGTAGATAACAAAATTTCACTTTTTTTTACCCCCACATTCCAACAACCAACTGCCCTCAACAATATCATCCTCATTCTAGGGGTTCAAACGACACAACCTTACTTCGTTTTCTACCAGGCATTACTTTGAGGACACTATTAGGACAAGAAATGTTTTAGTCATAAAGAGATACCACACAAGTTTTAGAAGTCATACTCCCTTAACTATGATTTGTTCTAAAATGAATGAAGCGTATCGTCGCTACCCTTCCTCTCATCCATAAAAAAAAGAAAATGCAAATCTTCAAAACCAATGCTGGAAATGCTGCGAAGAGAATAAATTGAGAATGAAACCTCATTAGAAGTAAAAGATTAAGGAACACCATACTGATCATAAACCTATGGAGAAATCTGCATCTATTAAACAAACTCTCTCCAGCTAAAAACAAGGAAAAGCATAACACAGCATTCTCCATGGTATAATTAGCATTTCTTGTCCACACCAAAATGTGTATCCGAAAAAGCCACAGCTAGTGCCTCTAAAAAGAAGCAATAGATTTTCATCTGCAATGGCGATTTGATGATTTTTTAACTGATTAAATAGTAATAGAACACAGTTGCAGACTTTTGGACAATGCTCTAAAGAGAAGATGGCCTATATAGAGAGCTGATAACAAGGATTCTCAAAAATCAAAGGGAATGGAATTTGATAGCACAGAAAGCTTAATTTTGATTTGGATATAGGATTTCTTGGCAACCAATAGAGCATAAGATCCACCGTTGGCAAGGAATTTAAAGGAGACCATAGATGGTCTTTGGCAGTTTGGAACCCAGACAGATCATAATATCCATCACCTGGGATGAATTACTGCTATACATCAAAAAGGAAAACTACATATTGACTTAATACCAGGATGCTAAAAAAAAATTCTACACCGCATTCAAAAACATTTTTTTGTGGATTTCTTGTCTGATTCAATAAACAATGCTCCGTTTTCTGTAAAACTACTCTGCACAACATCTAAAATTGTCATTTTGAATCCCCAAAAATACAGTGCACAAAACAGATTGCTTTAGGCCCCGTTTGGTTGTTGGACTGAACTGAAATCAACTCAGTTCAATCTAATTTTAAGTTGAGTCTAACATCCAAACACCCAACTCTCAAATCACTACACTCATCTCAACTCAAAACCTCTTTACACGTTAGACACAACCTTTTTTCAATTCAACATCTCTTTACACGTGGGACCTAGAACATTTTTAAAATTTTCATAAATATATCTAAACTCATTTTAACATCTAAACTCATCTTAAGTGGGCCCCACAAAACGTACTCCACCATCTCAACTTATTACTATTCATAAAAAACTCAACTCATCCCAACTCAGCTCTATATCCAAACGCAACCTTAATCGCATTGGAGGGTAGAAGGCGGACTTTTCCCTTAGTTGTAGGCTTGAAAACTAGAGTAGAGAGCAGGGTAATTGGAATCGATTGTATTCCCCAACAATCAATAGTGGCAAACTATTCAACATTTACTGTTCCAAATCAGCCACTTCAAAAGCTTTTGCCATTCTCGACCACAAAATTCAGAAACAGTTGTTTCCAAGTCAAACGGGCAAGTTCAATGGAGTATGGCATGAGTATAAGAAACATGATGAATAATCCATCTCACATTGCTTAAAGGGAAGACTTCTTACCCATTAAATGATTCCAAGGAATTCCTACCGCAACTAATTCTTAGAGTATGGATTCCAACTGCATCTAATTCTGAGTATGAACCCACATGTGACTTATACTTTCTTGAGTAATTTCATCTTAACACTTCGAATAGATTTCTAAAAAGATTACCACAAACATGTACATGTGTAGTTGGAAGCAGATGCATCTCTCAAATAAGCACACGAACGTTAAAGTTTATATACACACCCTCTGCACGAAGCTGCCATTTTTCAAGTCACAGATACCAATTTTTTATATTTTCTTAAGTTGTAGGTTTGAATTTCAGCGTATGTAGCATAAACACTTCAAGTATAAAGCCTACCGGCCCTTGGCAACTGGAAATATAGAGGTTTTTGAATAGCCACATTTGTTCACTATCATTGAAATCCTTTCAGAGAACCTGATATGAAACACCAGCCACAGAATTATGCAAAAACTTTAAAGACAATAACAAAAAAAAAAAGGCCAGAAACCTAATCAACAAACAGATCCAAGATTATCGGAACAGCTCAACAATTAGGCAAAAACATTACGGTCTCCATATATAGGAGCAAAACGTGTATCAGTCCAACAAGACGGGGGACAATAAGCAAAAGATGTAAGCAGTTTCAAGAAGAGGACACAATGCATGATGCGAAGAAAAGAAATTCTCCAAACCGAAACAACGGATTATAGGACAAATGTCGAGGATCTAGTTCATCACATTCTCTTTTTTCGGTGCACAATTTTAGAACCCAAATAAAGTATACCGAACAACAAAACTATGATAAAAGAGGCCAATCGCAGAGCATAAGCGAGCCCACAACAAACATCCATCCGCTTCACAAACACGACACTGATACAGCGAAAGTAAAACGTTATACATAATAACCTCAGACGAATTCATTTACAAGTATCAACTTCATTTTTCTATAAAATAAAATGCACTCCAACGATAGCATTCAGGTTCATGTCGGTGATAATTAAGCCAAAACTACATCTACGACGAAAAGGTGTTCGATTTAACCAAAATTTTCAATTTCCAAGCATCCACAACAAATTTTCACTAGAATATAACAAGCAGCGAGAACAGGGTGTAAATCAAGAAACACGCATACGCTATCAGTCCGCGATGCTCATCGCCTCCATCGGCAAGCGCGCCCATGAGACCCGTGCAGACCCTCGTCGCCCAGAAAACGAAGACCGAGGCTATCGCGAACCTGACCGCACCAGCTTGGGGCAGGAACAGCGACACGGCCGAGAAGATCACCACGGGAAGCATGCAGTAGCCAACCACGCTCGTACAAGTGTGTAGCTTGAGGTTACCGTTCCTTCCTGCCAGCATGTTGAACACCACGTAAAGAAAGATAGAGGAAACGACGATCCAGCCAAGTATGACGCCGAACTGGATCTTCCCGGCGAGTAGCTGGAAGAGGCAGAGGCACATGTAGAGGAGTATCGGGCCGGACAGGTCCGAGTCCTGGTGCATCGCTGGATTGACCCGGAACGGGTTGAGGATCGCCCTGGTTTTCTTCCAGATTTGGTCCGGGTGTATGCCGAGCTCGTCCAGCAACGGCTCCTCGTCCTCGAAGCTTGCTCCCCCGGAGGCGCCGACGATGGGACCACCGTAGTTCGAGGCGGAGGAGGTGGAGGTCGTTACGGACCCGATATCAAAAGACATGAAAGGGATGCCAGAGGCGGCGGGGCGAGGAGGCTGAAACGGCGCAGTCGGAACCCGCCGTTGCTGGACGACGCTGCCTGCCCCGGGGTTTCCCCCGGACGGGAATAGTACCGGTGGCACCGCGAATTCCTTCTTCATCATTCAAATCGCAAAGAATTAAATAAAAACAGAAAATTAAAGAAAAAGTTTAAGGTTTTCGTATTGGGGATCAAAGAGCGAGGAGCATGGTGATTGATTTGGAGCTGTTCGAATGTATATTATCCTGTTATTAGAGGGAGCGATGTTTGTGAAGTATAACCATTAACCAGAGCGGTTTGTTTCTCTGGGGCTTACTTTACCTAGTTGAGTGATAGGTAAATCGGTCATCTGGTCTGATTTTGAATAAAATTTGAGCCGTATTAATATGTATTGATTTTATATTTTTGATTCTGTATTGATTATCTTTTTAAATCATATTTTCTATCGATTTTGGTCTGATTTTAATATATTAAATTATATATATAATATATAATAGTATATTATAATATAAAATATTATATTATAATATATATTATAGACTATAGTGATATAAGATTTTAAATTTTAAAATTATATTAATTAATAATTTATCATATAATACAAAACTATGTTATATATAATTATATATTATATATAAAAATTATATACAATATAAACAAATTATAATATATATAAACAGGTCCGATTCGGTGCGATCCGATTTTATAAAAAAAAAATTAGAGTCAAACCGGTTTTAAGAAAAATCAAACCAGTACCAAACTAAATTGGATATCAGACAAAATCCACCGGTTTGATCCGGTTCACTGGTTTTTTTTACACCTCTAAGTTAAGATCAGTTAAGTTTTTTATTAATAGTAGTGAGTTAAGATGGTATAATTAATTTTATAATATTCATCTAAAATAAGTTTAGATATATTTTGATGTTAAAATGAGTTTTGATGTATTTATTAGAAGTCGAAAAATATTGCAAATCTTATATATAAAGAGGTGTTGAGTTGAAAAAAGTTATGAATCGTGTAAAAAGATTTTGAGTTGAAATGAATTTAATAATTTGAGAATTAAGTATTTTGATATTAAATTTAACTTAAAATTAGGTTGAATTGAATTGATTTTAAATCAACCAAAGTTTCAAATGAGACCTAAAAGAAGTCATTGAGGACCTCTTTGACATTTCAAGTGGACTTTATATATATGTGTATATATATATATATATATATATATATTTATATATTTATACACACACCAGTAAGGGCAATGTGTGCTGCATGTATGCCCAATTGTCTACCATTAAACATACAACAAACATATAATATCAACAATTTATATTGACTACAGGTGTATTTATATAAATATAACAAAATTAAATAATATTTTTTCATATGAGATAAAAGAGAACATATCAGAAAGTAGAGAACAAACAAAAGAACAATGAAAATAAAGGAAATTGATAACAACCAAATTGACGAACAATAAAGTAAGAGATTGTTGCAAAAAGATGTATTAAGTTGTTTGGCATTTGGTATAAACAAACTTGTTATAAACATTTTTCTAAACTACTATATTTGATCAATAGACCATGTAAATTAGCTGCTTTATGAAATATTAGTACAACAATGCCATTAATTGTTTTTAAATCTTCAAATGATTTTGGTCTTCTAATGTGATTCAGTAATATTCATAAGTAATATATTTCACCTTCAATTAGATTTACAGTGACAATTTGGCCTATAATATTTTTTTTTTCTTAGAGTCCAAATTTTATGTTGTTGATTCTAAACGAATTTTTCCAGAAATTCTCTATACAATAAATTGCGTGCGTTTTAATCAATTTGATTTGTTAAAAAAATTCAGTTAACATCGATTTTCTTGATACGTAACTCCATAAGTTTGATTTTCTCGATTTTTTTGCATGCATCTTTTTCTTAAGTTTGATTTCTATCGAACTTAACTCTAAATGATGTAAATGTGAATTTATTATTGTATGTACGCACATATATACAAAAATTTTCAAATTCACTTGAATTAGAAGTAAAGAACTAATAAAGTTGATCAGGAATTTGACTAAAACCTAACGATATGGTTCCATTAGCACAACAAAAATCTTTTGGTTCATGATAAATTTTTTTGTGCTCCACAATATTTACATGACGGTACTAATGATAAGTAATCTGGTTCAAGAATTGTAGTGTGTAATATTTGTTTAAAATAAGGAGATTTGCCTAGTCATTTTCTTATATAAAAGAAATAATAAAATAATTGAGGATAAAGTATTAAATATTGATGTAGAAATTAATGAAAGAATGTGTTAATTTGTACATTACCCGAATTGAAATCTGAGGTGCTTTCAGAATTGAATTCTTTTTAATTTAGATAATTAACCTATGGAAGAATGTTTTTTAATATTTATTGAATATAATGAGAAAAAAAATGAGGGAAATGTTTTTTTTATAAAAAATAGTTATGAATAAACCTGATTGCTCAACATTGAAAAAGAGGTATCCTTATGAACATTAGTTTTTAAAGAATTGATATTTAAAAACGATCCAATTTCTATTGTACAAATGGCTTTATTGTCATTTGAACAAAAAAAAAAAAAGCATGCTAAGACTATGTTTGCCTTCACATTTTATTATTTAGAAGTTTTTTCATCCCAGATATCTCTCTTTTTTCTTTTTTTGATGAATATCTTCTTTTTTCTCCTTTGATTGAGCACTAGGCCAATTTATTATTGCCGGATGTTTTTCATGATCTTCAAGGTTTATTCATATAAAAAGTTAGATAAAATTGAAAAGAATTGATGTTAATAATGTTTAAATATATTTTTGCATTTAATAATACCGTCTTCCTAGTCACAATAAAGTTATGGAAGATTATAAATTCTGTATTGATTTCAGAATGTAATCTAAAAAATATTTGAAAACATATCAAAAATGTGACTAGATATGTATATATTGTGACATATATGCATAACAAATATTATAAGTATTTATAGTAAAAGCAAAAGAAGAAAATAATTAATTCCAAATAATTTCGCACAGATTATATTAAGTGAGCCAAATGAGATAGTAGATCTTAGAATAGAATAAATCTATTCAAAGAAATCAATATCATGAGGAAATGAAATATTCATACAACAAACATCTAATATAAACAATTTATATTAACTACAAGTGCATTTATATAAATATGAAATAAATTAAATAACATTTTTTCAAACGAGACAGAAGTGAACATACCAGAAAGAAGAGGACAAACAATAAAATAGTGTAAATAGAGGAAATTGATAACAACCGGATTGACGAACAGTAAAGTAAGAGTAAAAACAACAAATCTATAAAAAATAAATACATTAGAAAACATTAGATCTATATTAATAAAATATATTTTCGTACTTTGTGATGATTTATAATTATATTAATAAAATTATTATTGTTAATTTTAATAATTAAATATTATTCTAGTGTTGTGCAATATCAGTTAGTAATGTGTTGTTTTCTCATTTGAAGCCTAAAGAGAAAAAGAAAAGTTAGCCCAATTTATCTAGCCCCTATTCAACCATGAAAACCAGCCCACCCATCAGCCCAAAACACAAAATGACACTATTTTTTAGCACAAAACCATCCAGCCTGCCCCATCCCAAATCCAAGACAGTGTCGTGTCATAAAAAAAAAACTCTTTCTTCCGGATCCCACTCTCACTTTTTATATTTTAATAGGATAAAAGCACATGTACCCCATCACTATTTCTTCCAGATCTTTCTTCTCGTCTCTCTCTCTCTTATTCTTCTCATTCTCACATCTCTTCCCTTTCCATCTGATATCTCTCTCTCTATCTACCTCTCTCAAACCCACTCTCAATTTTCATATTTTGGTCACATTTGCTTTTCACGGCTGTCTATATTTTTATTTCCATCGTGGATTTATAGGTAAATGAAGAGGTATTTCATACAGATTTGAGTTGTTATAGATTTTTTTAACTTGTTTTATTTCTCTATTTATTTCCTATAGATCTGAAGAGATCTTTATATATTTGAAGAGATTTTGTTCAGATCTCAGTGTTCTTATTATTATTTTTTGCTTGATCTTTACTTTTTTTCTCTTTCACTAATTTTGTTGGGCTTTTCTATCGGGTTATTTTGTTTTTCATAGATATGGAGATTATTTATTTTTTAATGTACGAGAATGAGGAAACCCTTTTCATTTCTTACAATTCTGAGTAGATCTAAAATATATATTTTTTTTAAGTTCTTTTGTTGTTATTGGTAGTTTAATTTTTCTAAGATCTGAGTGCTGTTTTTTTTTTTTTTTTTTTTTTTTTTGTGTAGAGTAATAAACAAATCATCTTCATTCGCTATAGATGTAAGCAGTTATCAATTTTTTTGAATTTTTTTTATTGTTATTCATTAAAAAAATATGAGCTGGAGGGGTAATTTTTTATTGCTTTGAAAGTAGTCGGCAAAATAAGGGTAAAATTGTAAAAAGCATAAGATATTAAGATAACAGAAATCAAGGATAGAAAGGGAAAACAAATATAAAAGCAGAGGTAAAATCTGAAAAGAAAATGTTAGACAAATACACTGTTCATCTAACATTTGAGTTTATATATATAGTAGATATATAGAGGGGATTAAATCCTTAGTTCTCTTAGAGCATTGGCAATGACTTATTCAGCTTTATCTTCATCTTCGCATTTGCATAATATGTCTTTAAATTCATCTATATTGACTTATGCATTTCTAATTTTTTACATAACTATGAATAGAACTTGAAGAAGCACTATTTACTCTCCAAACATTATTTTTAATGTTTTTTTTCCTCTCCTAACCATTAAAATCAAATTTGTGGAATTTGTATTAAAATGATTTTAATATATAAAATTTGTATTAAGTGGATGATACAAAATGTTTTTTTAGTACATATTAATATTTATTGATAAAATTGGTCATTTTGATATATGAAATTGGTAATATTTAGATATATGAAATTTGTATTTTTTTGTACATGGTGCTAATTGTAAAATATATTAAAAATAATAATTTTAAGAAAAAAAATAAAAAATAAAAATATTTTTTTATTATTTGGTTCAAATATACATAATCCAATGTGAGAGTTTTTTTTTTATATGTAAAATCAATTTTTAAAAGATGTGATTTTGAAGATGCATATAAATAAATCAATTGTTTAATTATAGAGAAAAAAAAATGAAAATGGAAGAAAAATGAGTTATATCCGATTCTCTATAGTAACTTTTAATTTTAGGATATATTCGAAATCATTCTTTTTATTTTTTTATTCCAAACTTATATTTTAATAGAATATAAAGAAATAATATAAAGAGAAATGAGAGAAAAAAAATAATAAATAAAACATAGATAAAGATTATTTTAATATAATAGAGAAAGAATAAGGAGTGAGATGTAAGAGGTATTAAAAAGATGAGTAAAATTTAAGAAAAAATTTGCTCATTTAGATGTGAATTTTCTTAGTGAAAAATTAAGATGTTGTCAATTGGTCCTTCACTATTATTTATAAATAATTTATTATTATCCATAATTTTCTTATTATTATTCATAACTTTTTCAATATTATTCATTATTTTTTCACAATTATTTATGGATTACCATAATATTGAAACATAATCTAAGATTAAGTTTGGATATAAAAATAATTTTATTTCATCTAATTATTATAATTTTTTTAATTTTTTACATAAAATATAATAAATATTATTAAAAATAATATTTTAATAATATTTTATTCAATTTCCATATCAATTCTTTAACTCATTATCTAAATATTTCCTAAGAGTTGGTGAGTTTTAACGGCGAGTTTAGGAGAATGCGACGTTTCCTAGCCATTGGAAGTGCCTCGTCACCCTCGAATGGAAATTAGAATTACCTTTGGCTTCTACGAGTGACGAGGGGAACGCGTGTCCCGAATGGCGTGAGATTCACGTGTCGAAAGGCTTTTCCAGATTCCACCGCGGCAACGCTTGCTGAAATTCTAATTTTACAGAATTTTACTATTCATCATTTTTATACATTATATATTATAGATCTTTTTATAATTTTATAATTTTATTTTTTAAAATTAATTAAATTTTTTTACTCATTATCTATACACAACATATTTAATAAAAAAAATTAAAAAATTAAAAAATGATATATAATATGTAATGTAAAAATAATAAATATAATTTTTCTATCTAAAAATCCAATTTAGACATTCAGTTCTTGATATTTTGTACCAAGCATTTGTTGATATGAATTTTTATTTTTTATTTTTTCAGCAACGAGTGTATGATATAGAACTCCTTAATAGATTTTTTCTTGGATAATATTATATATCACAATCTCCATACATTTTTAGCAGTATTTTATCATTTTTCAAACTTAAATATTGATGAATAAATTAATAATATCACTTCATAAATGAAAATAATATAAGAACATATTAATAAAATCCTCTATTAAATTTTAAAAACTCTTATCGTTCGAGATAATTTTAACATACTACTATTACATGTTTTTTACAAATACCTAGGCAGCATTATTCACGATAGGATCGTGGTGGGGATGTATACTTTCGTTACAATCTCTTTATTGTTTAATAATAATAATAAAAATCCTATTTATTATTAAATATTTGTCATTTTTAATCATGTTAATTAGTAAAATATTTTTTATTTAAATAATTAATATAAAAATAACTTCAAATTAATGTAAACATATATAATAAATATAAAATGAAGAATATGATTAATCTAAAAATAAAGTTACTAGGCTGTTGGTAACAGATTATGAAAATTCAACTTTTTTTTTTCTTATAAATTGATTATGATGATTCTCCTCGAAAATTAATACAACCCAAGGATTGAGAATCAACACACTTGAGCCGTAAAGTCATTAATTTTTAAGCTCTATTATTAGAAATAAAAGATGATTGAAAATAATAATAAAATATAATATTTAGAAATAACTTAAATAAGTGTAATATATAACGAGTTTTGCTACTCATTATCTTTACACATCACATATTATATTTTTTATTTGTTATTATTTTATTATTCATAAATTAATTGAATTCTTCTAGTCATTATTTGTACACTACACATTTAATAAAAGAAAAAAATTAAAAATTAAAAAATTATATATGACATATGGTGCGAGGATGGTGCATATAAATTTTCATTCAATACTATAGACTACTATTAATTCTTAGATAATATAAAATACTCTTAACATCTTAAAAAAAAAAAACATCCGTCGTGTTTGGAAACTTCTCATGCACCTTCCGAACTCCGCAAGGAAGAGATCTAGAGCTGGCAATGTTATACTTGGACCAGTCGTAACCACACAGAGGCCATAGAGTGAAAAGCTGCTCATCTTGTCCAAGTCTTACCCATATCTAGTCTAGACAAATCTTTCCTTACGAAAGCAGAAAAATCTTAAACCATTTTTTTGACAGATCAATGTCAGATTATATATATATATTCATGGCATGCCATTTTGGTTTTTCCGTCGATAGCTAGGTGATCCTCTCAGGAATCAAACCATCATGGTCCTCAATTCAGCTTCCGGGAGTTGACTGGCGGAGTTGCTGACCTGTTTGGCGTATGAAGTGAAGGGGCCTGTTAGATGCACTCGAGTTTTGATTAGACATGATTCTTGTTATCCGATGGTCAACTTGGCATATGCCGTGAGGCGATGTCACCTCCAAAAAGTCTCATGATATTTGTGGGTTGGGTAGTGATAGGTTATTATTATCCATCTATTATTTAAGTTATTTAGTTATAAAAAAAAAAAAAAGTTATTTCAGGTTTTTTTATTATTATTTTTAAATATTTTTTTAACATTCTTAATTAATAAAAAAAATAAAAATATATATAATTTTATTAATATTACTTCCTTAATTATTAAATAAAATTAAAATTTAAAATAAATAAATAAATAAAATAATAGATAAATAATAATAGGATAACCCTGTCATTATTGTTACTACTTCTGCACTAGTCTGTCAAAGTTAATAAACCTCCATTGACTTCTTCTGCTGAATCTTTGATGACGTTATATACCCTCTCATTAGATCCTCCCATCACTCTCTTTCTCAGACACAATCTGAATGAAAAGCCCTTCTCTCTCCTGACTGAGAAGTATCCAATCTCTCTCTCTCTCTCTGTTTTGAACAGCTGGAAACAAAGCAATCCACGTATCCTAGCTTCCTTTACTTTGGAGTATTTGTAGTAGTACAAAGCAATATGGACCGAGCCCTGGAGTTCTTATTTTGAGTATCTGTGCTACAATCTGGTGGCTCAATTGTTAGGCCATGCACAAAAGCCATGGCATTTGGCCTTGTCTGGCTTTACGGTTAAAGTCGAGCGCCTAAAATATTTTATTGTTTATAACTGATATCGGAAGCTTGTTAATTTGATTTTTTTCCGAATTTATCTGATCTTCTTCAATTTTTGGGGGGTTCAGATGTATTTTTTATGTGTGCTGCAGTTGTCTGCTGATTCTAACTGTGTTTGAAAGTTTGAACGCAATTCTTGTCTTTGTTCTTTTGTTAATAAGATATGTGCATTTTCGAACATGGACATGGAAATTTACTGGAATGGATGGATGGTTACATGATGTTAAACCAAAGGATCCCTACTGCAAGTCTGCTCTCTGATATGAAAAGTAAAGAGCTACGTTCCAACATATCTAGTAACGATTGGTCACAATATTTTAATCTAAAAGCAGTTCTGTTCACAAGAAAAGAGAAACAGAGAGAGAAGAGAGCCCAACACATGATGACATTATATTTCTTTCTAGAACTAGAAGATAGCCAGATCCATCCTTCGTAGTTCAGACATCCATATCTTACCTCCCCAAAAAAAGAAGATATGATAAAAGATACTCCTACTGTCCTATATTAAACTGAGACTGAAACTACGACTGCTGACCATAATTTTACACAAAAAGAGCAAGGAAGTCTAAGTTGAGTCAATGACATTTATCCTTCGATATCAGTTTCTGGAACTGGAAGGATTTGCGGTCGAGCTGGAGCTGAGATTTAGGTCATGAATAGTGTTTGCAGCATTGTTTTTCGGATTTGCCTTGGAGAGCTTCTGTTTGAGCTCAGATAGCAGCGCTTGATTCTCCTGGTTGAGAAGCTGTGCTTTCTTCCTTAGCCTCTCATTTTCTTGCATTATGTAACAGTTCTGCAAGTACAAATTTGAGTTCATCCTTTCCATTGTTATGCAATTACTTTCTATACTGCCTGCAATGCCCCTGAAACCAAAACAACAAAACATCAGAAGATATTCTTTATGTCAACGAATTTAATACATTACATGAGACAGCTCCGCTGCACTGCACATAAAATGAAACAAAATATCAACCGAGTCCATGCAAACTTTAATATCTAGCAAATTTAATATTTACACTGACCGGTGAATGAAGCTATGGATTGAATTAAGAAATAAGTTACCAAACAATTCAAATACGAGGGAGGAGCAGAGCCAGTCCACCCGCTAGTTAAAGGTCCGTAAACAAACTTACAGCCTATATGAATGGATTCATACTTTATGCTATGCTTTTCCTGTTGTAGCTAACACCCTAGGAAAGTAGATATATAAAGCATAGCATAAAAAAACAGCGGGCCGAAAGTCAAATTATACAAACAAATATAAAAAGAAAAGGAGAAGACTGCCACGGAGATGGAGACAGACAAAGAACCCATAAAAAGAAGAAAGGAGAAATGGATGTAGAAGAATCCAAGGTGCATGGGGAAAACATTCAAAAGAGAGACTCTCCCCAAAATGAAGCGGGATAGACAGAAACCCAATAAGGTGAAGCCCCTCTTACAGTTCTCAAACAAAATGGAGACGGGAAAAAGAGAGGTGAGGGCATTAGACAAATATAACAAAACGAACTAGCTCGGACTTCCTACTAAAAACCAGTACCCATCTTGAATACCATGCCAACCTTTCCAAGTGGAAGCAAGAAGATAATGAAGAAAGTATACAAGTCGCAGAGAGAGAGAGAGAGAGAGAGAGAGAGAGAGAGGTGGGGGCCTCCGTTTCTCTCTTTTATCTTTTCAAGAAAGATCACCTTTTGAAGGTGGTCTGTTAGAAAGCGTCGGTCGAGGGAACAATCTGGTTTCTAACAAGAAGTAGCAGTAAAAGGGAAGACTGAAGATAAGTGAGAAGCAAAGAGAACAAAGAGGCTGTTAATTTATAGAGCAAAAATCCAGAGAGGTAGATAAATCTCAGAGAGAGAGAGAGAGAGAGAGAGGGGGGGTGGGTTCATGGTCATGGGGGTGGGGGTGGGGGTGGGGGGGACATGCCCCTCACTCTGTGTCTGACACAACAATCATGCATGTGTAAGCATGGAAGGCGGCTTAAGAGGGTGAGGAGCCCTGGAAGATTTTAATGTTTTGGTTGTATAATGATGGATATGGCGTCATGGGGAATGATTATAGATTTCGGGTTTTGGCAGGAACAAAAGGGCATTTTGGCCAACAGTCTATAGCATAACATAATGGGTGAAGAGAGGGACAATAATGCGGCTTTGGCTATGGCTTCTAAAATGATGGCGAGCTTAGCCTAGGCCTTCCCAGGATTCGCAATGATGCTTTGGATTGGCTTCCAACCATCATCACCATCCCCCCTCCTTCCCCTTCATCATCAATTACTCTTTTGTTTTATTTATTTCTGCCCTTCTTCTTCTGCTATTTCATGTCTCCTCTTTTTATTTCTTTGTTGAAATGGAGATGGTCGATCTAGCTTGTTCTTGTGCATGGAGAAGACAAACATTACCAGTACTTTAGTTTTGAGGCTTAACGACTATATCCAACTAGAGTCATCCCAAAGATTACATCTATGTCTATAGGCAATTATAATAATAAAAGTTTAACGGAGAAAAGATTTCCAAAAATAAATTAAAGCAAAACGAATATTACATGACGCGTTCTTGTTGTCCCCGTGAAGGGCTTGTAAATTGCTGCATTTCCAGGGGCTGCTGTTGTATGCCATTCGAAAAAAAAAAAACAGTTCACCGGATCTCTTATGATTCGCACTCTTTAATTTGCAACGCTGATGGCTTTTGTTTTACGTTATTATAATCATTACCATATGCCAAGCTGGTATCATAACTCAAAGAAAAAAAGAAAAAGCAAAAGTTCTCTATCAAAATATAGGAGTGAACTTGACCTTATAATGGGATTTTTTTTTTTTTTTTTTTTTTGTGGTTGGGAGGGGTTGGATGATCCTGGGGCCAGACAGCCTCAACCCCTCCCTCTTGGTTGATGAGTGGCGTAACGTGAAACATCATGGATTGACAGTAGGTATTTTGGATCATGAGTCTTTTATTGCTTAAGAGTGACATGCAATGGCAAACTCCCCCTCGTGGACCTCGTTTTATATCACTCTTCATTTTGAGGAGCCTTTGATGTTAGCTTATATCTATGTAATTATGGATTCTCAATCCATGGGCTGGCAGTGGATCTAATTTCATAATTTGCCTTTAACGTTCTTTTTTTTATTCCCCCTCTCTTTCTCTTCAAATTTCAGGACTTTTGCCCATGTTTTCTTTTTCAACTTGGGTGTCTTAATTTAGATAATTATGGCCAATTCCAATATTACATCTAAACCATTTTTATGGTTCATTGAAGCTTCTCGCCTCCCCCTAGTCCTAGCTTGAACTTCAAATTCAAGAGATATTTGCAGTCCATCCGCCATTCAAAACTACGAGGCAGTCAAACATATAGCGGGGCAAAAGGGGTCTGTCAAAACGTGTGAATGAATATGGGGTTATAAATCCAGTCTGAAACCTCCAATGATGGCAAAACCCAAATAATAATGGTTCCTAGAAATCCTTCTGCCCTTCTTTAATGAAAACATTTTGCTTTTTGCAGCGATTTTGAGCCGGCCTTTAATTTAATTCATAAAAAACTAAATTGAAAAACAAAAACAAAGAATTTGGGCCGGGGTTATGATTTAAAGGGAGGAAGGGTCGTTTACCTTCATAAATATGTATTGCTCAAAATATTTGCACGGCCGCAGATAACAGGAGTTCATCATGAATCAATATCATCATCATCAATGTCACCCACATTATTGATAATTACCATTATTCAACTTACACTAATAATTATATTACACACTAATTAAAGATAAAGATGAGTAATGTTATACAGTACATTCTTATCTCACTTTAATTTTACTATATAAAATGTGTCATATTTATCACCATTAAATGATTATTTATCGAATGAAAATTAGATAGTAGTGTGGTGTATAAAATTTTTAATTAAAAGATACATGTTTGAGATATCTCTCATTGGACTAACCTTTATTTACCCTCCAAGTGTTAGCTAAAGTAGAGTATTTTGAAGTGTAATTAGTTTTTAAGGTCGCGTCTCACTAATAAACAGATAATGCTATATATAATTTTGGAGTATGTAGTTTCTGCGTATTTTATTTAAAAAAAAAGTATAAGCTATCATTAATTTTTTTTTTAATATAGATATCAAATTTATCATTTTTTGAAGGAATACGCAAAAACTGCATATTTCAAAATTATAAATATCGTTTATACTTGTTAAAAAGGGAGATCTCATATAGGAAAATGATATGATCCCATGAATTTGCCCTCTCAAAATTATTGTTCGGATATTTTATTTTATTTTTTTAATAGTTAAAAAAATGATTATTAGTGAAGTGATGTATTTTTAAAAAAATGTTTAAAGATATTTAAAAAATATTTGAAAGGAAAAAGAGAAAAATAAAAAAGTGCAATTAAACTCATAATAAACTTAAGAATAATGTTATGTCCAAGTTTTAAATATATAAATCTCAAATATACATATATATATATATATATTCTTTTTTTATAAAAAAATAAATTTTACTAATAAATAATAATTTTTTTTATCTCTCTCTTATTTTTTGAAAAAAAAAAGTAGTATCCAAATTTTTAGAAGGCGTTGTTGTTGTATATGACTTTTGAGAAATCATTTCTCTGTTGAATTACCGTTTGAGAACTAAGCAGTTGACCCGTGGATTTGATTGGACAGCACTGATGCAAGACAAAAGAGGTTTAAGATTTAACTGCTGAAGTTTTACCTTTTCATCATGGGGTGGGTCGTGATCTATTGGCTGGGGTTATAGTTTACGTGACCCACAGGTAATGGACTGTCTTGGGATTATTATTTATATATATATATATAACCAAACCAGCTCCATGGACATGACCTCATCAGTCACTCTACTTTTCTTCTGAGGTCATTTTAATGATTTCACATAATACCAAATCTCTGCATGGCTAATGATGAAATTTTACAATTATTAGGGTTAGTAAGTGCATTGAATATTTGAATCCGAACACGTGAACTTAAGGGTTTGATTTCAGAGTTTCCTCAGTTACCATTAGTAATATTGGGTATTTCAGGGGACCACACATTGTAAATAGCACTCATGGAAGCACAACTTCAACACATTGTGGTCAGACGGTTGAGTTGATGACTGTCACCTGTGTTCCTTTAACTTCTATGTCAATCTTTGGGAGGAGAGGCTCATGGGTGAACTGCTTATAGATACTGCTATGTGATGCAACACAACTTCATGGTAGAGGGCATTTTCCTCGGGCATTTTCTTTTATGGGCAAGTGAAACATATTGAGGATGTAACGCCACGTATTGGGTCGAAAATAGGAAATACTACACAAAAATTACTTTATTTTTAAAATGGGTGTACTTAAAAAAATTAGTACCAACCCAAATAGAAACTATAGTTTTACACTCGTGATAAGGTCAGAGCAGAGCAAAAATAGAATTAGATAAATAATTAGCATGTTATGCCAAAGGTCTTCAGTTGCTTCATCATGTCAAGAAAAGTAAAATAAAAAATTTTCTTCACTTTCACATATCCAAAAATAGACTCGGAACATCTTCATATAAAGATGGACAAATATCAAAATTCATAATCACTCTTTTATATATCAGGAAGCTAAATGTCAAAAGTTGCTTATGTTTACACCAGTCATGACATAAAGTACTTTATTCTTTATACAAGTTTCACAAGTAATGCAGAACACATAACTAAAGTTGTTTTCACATTTCTTTCCAGAACAAAATATGCATTTTTTTTTTTATAAAATTAACCTCAAAACAATAATTTTATACAAAGTCTAGCATATGATCTCGCTTATCTGACTCTTGCAGAGAGTTATTTAAGCTTTGGACTCGAGCTCTATCAATATCACAACCTAAACAAAAAGTTACTCACTAATGTGTTAATTCTCCATATAAGTACAAATTCATTATAATTAACTAAATCTCATGATTATATTCAGCACAATCATGTCATCATAATGCTTTGATTTCAATATAAGGTATAAGCATACTCACACACAACCTCTAAAACATCCACACAACTCGCCATGTCCAACATAACCACCCCGCTATCATAACCAAACATGAAAATAATCCCCGCAACCAACATTTAAACCCAAAACTGCCAACAAACAACCTCTGATAGCTACAATACTCAATCCCAACATCAACTCTAATAGCCAAAATATAATCCAAACAGCCATGTACTCCACCCTAGGGGTGAAAACCGACGTTGTCGGCGCGGTTTTTGGGTAAAACCGACGCCGACCAACGACTAAAAAACTGGGGGAGCAACCGATCATAACCAGTCGATAGGGAGGAGGAAACTAATCGATGCGGTTCTCGGTCGGCGTCGGTTCCACTAGCGGGGTGATTCTACTGAGAGAGAGAGAGAGAGAGATATGCAGATGAGATCAAGAAATGGAAGAAAGTTGGGGAAGAAGAAGACTCCATACCGAAACGACGCTGTTCCACATAAGTTTAAGTGGAACGGCGTCGTTTCAAACATAATTTTTTTTTCTTACGTCTTTAATAAAACGACGTCATTCCATTTAAATGGAACATCATCGTTTTGATTAGTATATATTAAAAGAAAAATTAAGTTTTATTATATTGGTCGGTTCAGCGGTCCAGCCCAGCCTCAAACTGGGACCGAACCACTGAACGTCGGTTCTTGTATTATTCCACTGCACGCCGGCCGATTCTCTATCGGTTCCGACAGGTTCCTGACGTGGCCGGCCAGTTCGCGTTGTCGGCGGCCGGTTGCGTCAGTTTCTGTACAGCCCTACTCCACCCTCACAACCATATCAATTCAGAACAACCTTATTATACATTCTTCTTCCCAACAAGAAAACCACACAATCAACAGGTCCTACCATTCAAAACTAGATCATTAAAAACTTTCATGCAATGGAATAAACTAAATCAATAAGCGAAATGAAGTTACCCTGGCGTGAGAGGCCATCTCCGATGGCCTAATTTAGTCATAGTTTAAAACTTAAAGAGGGTTACTGAAGTAGTGATGATCGGCTTGGTCTCATATAGTGGAGCACGATGACTGAAACCGACCAAAGATAAGGAAACAAACCCACGAAAATTTTTCTACAATTCAACCACAAGAAAATTACAACCAATTGAAAACATAGTAACAATGGAGAGAATGGTAATGATATGTGATGAGTGAATTTGTGAGTGGGAGGAAAAATAATCGAAGTGAGTGTTGTGTGAACAGAGGAAAATGGGAGAGAGCTTACTATCATTCAACTATATATCTGGCAAGAGAACTTAATGGCAACCAATCCCTCAACCCAAAAATGGTGTCGCACGGACAGAGTTAGAAAGAGAGAGAGAGGTAACACCTGTTGTCGTCAATCTCAACAATGGGCGGCGCCGACAAGATCTCAAGCACCATTGATTGTACACGACGAGGAAGGCCACTGAGAACAACTTGTGGGAAGATGAGCACAACGAGGGAGGATTAGGTCTCGGGACAAAGGGAAAAACATACACATGCACATAGCATGAGAGAAATAAAAAGGGGTAAATGAGTACGACTTACCTGCTTTGGTCGCGCACGACATGGTGATGGGAGGGATGGCGTTCCGATGTGGCGATTCGATGGCAACACCGAATCGAGTAGACTCGTGCATGGAAGCACCTTGAATTACAGAGTTTCGTAAGAATGGTAGAGAGAGAGAGAGAGAGAGAGAGAGAGAGAGAGAAAGAGGATGTTTGGGAGAAATATGGAATGGATTGGAGAGACGTGGGGGAAAGTGGGATCGGGGAAGAGAAAATGGAGAAATAAATATGATGGAGAAGAGTGAGATTTGTAGGGGAAGAATCGTCGAGGAAGAGAAATTGAAAACGGGAGGAAGAGAACTTATCGAACGGCATCGTTTGAGGCAGGGCTTCAATCTAGGCTTGAGCCTGGGCCTGTTATTACAGAGGGCTTCTCAAAACAACACGTTTTAGGTCTCGTTTAGATCGTGAAAATGTTTAATGTTATGTCATGTCATGTCATCATTACAACTTTTTCGAATTCTCATACAAAATATAATAAAGAATTCAACTTTTTTAATTTTTAAAATAATAATAATATTAAAAAATAATATTTTAACAATATTGTATTTAACTTTTAATTTTTATCTCAACTAATCTCATATCAACTCACTATCCAAACCATACCTTAATATTAACAAACTATAAAGCTAATTCTTCTAAAATTTGCTGACCATTGCAAAAAAACTCACAAATAGCGGTGTTATGCATGCTATACGCATAATTTTATATACAATATTATTATTAACATGACAACATGCATAAAATTATAGACCTAAAATTTCTCCAATTCACAATTACATTATCAACTAATTACTCGCGTACAAAAAAAAAAAAAAAAACTGCCTACTCGACGGCCCTGCCCACGAAAGGATTCATAGGCCATCGATCAATACTGTAACTATTCGTTGGCCCAAATCAACTGGAGTAATAATAGATACAAGTTAGATATGGGCCTTTAGAATTGGATGTATGTTTTTGTAAAACCATAAGGACGCACGAGCTGGAGCTTTAGGAATAATTTGTTTTTACGATTATTCTTTAACTTATCTCATTTAATTATTATAAATTTTTTAAATTTTTATATAAAATAAAATAAAAAATTTAATTTTTTCAAATCATAAAATAAAAATAATATTAAAAATATATATTATAATAATATTTTATTCAACTTTTAAATTTAATATCAACTCAACTCATCCCGTCTCATTAATTATTTAGACCTACTACACAAATAGTTCTATTAAATACAATTATTTTTACTTATTTTTTACACATTCCACTAATATTATTAGTCAAATGAGTTATTTTATATTAAAAAAAGTAACAAAACCAATTATATTCGCAACCAATTACATTCGTAGAGTATACAAAAAGAATGCAACCAATAAAATATTATTTTTATTTTAAAATTTAAAAAAACTAAATTATTTATTGTATTTTACACAAGAGTTTAAAAAATTATAATAGTTAAATATAATGAGATAGTTTATATAACCAAATCGTTAACTCTTCATATACCGTCCATTAAAAAATCGAAATAACCAACACTTGGTTTGGATTAAAAGTGACTCTTAATTAATCTCATCCCATTATTATAATTTTTATATAAAATATAATAAATAATTTAATTTTTTAAAATTTTAAATAATAATAATATTAAAAATTAATATTTTATTCAAGAACTTTATCTCAATTAATAATCCAATCCAAATGGAACGAGTGAAAATCGAAGCCAATCACTGTTTAATTTTCATCACGTCTATTGCTCTTAAGATGTAGAAAAACCCCGTCCCGTCAGGCCGCCAGTCTCAAATATCAAATGGAACAACAAACCCCACCAACCGCCGTCACCGTCTCCGCCTCCGCCTCCGCCTCGCAACCCACTGACGCTCCACCCCAACCGCCACAGCCGCAGCCAACACCGGCTCCGCAGCCTCTATCGTCTCTGGCAACTCCGTCCTCATCCACCCCAAATCCTAACCCTAACCCCAATCCCACCACCAACCAAATCCCTAATTCTAAACCATCATCCACCTCCACCTCCTCACTCCCTCCCCACTCTCTCCCAAGTCCCTCACAGCCCCCACCAGCACCCCGGCCTTCCTCCACGTTCTCCAGAACCCTGCCGCAGCACCAACAACATCAACAGCCGCACTATCCGCATTTCTCTTCGCTCCCGTCTTCGTCTTCTTCTGCATCTTCGTCTGCGTCTCCCTCAATCTCGCCCCCACAGCCGAGGGGTGGCGTTGCCATTGGTGTTCCGGCCCACCACGCCAACACTTCTCCTCAACCTACCCCGTTCTCGTCTTCTTTCGGTCAGCACTTCGGTGGGCTGGGACGGAGTCCAGTCCATGCTCCGGAATCGGCCCCTAATTCCAATGTTTCGCAGGTGAGTTTTATTTCGCATGAGTTCGCTAGAAAATTTCACAATTTTTCGTAGGAATCTTTGGTTAATCCGGCGTTGTGATTTGTCCAGATTGAGGTTTGGCATTGCATGTAAGACTTCCAAAGTTCTCTCTCTCTCTCTTATTTGGGAAAAAAAGAACTAAAATTGAAAAATTAAAAACTTGTTTATTTATAGAAATTCAAAACAAAAAAAAAGGGGGTGAGGGGAAATGAGACCTCTCGCTCCGCTGGGTAGCCATAGCTTTGGCCACTGGTCGCGGCGACCACGGGGTAGTCAAGAGCTAGGGCCCTCCACCAAATGTTCCCCCTCTTAACTCAAATATTAAACTTGGCTTATGATCGTCATCCAGACATAAAAACTATGGTTGAGTCGCATGTTTTATTGTGGCTATAATTGTTGTTTGGTGTAATGTTTAGGCCAGACCGACGATTCAAGGAGTACAGGGAATGGGGATGTTGGGATCACTTGGTTCGAGTTCCTCACAAATTCGGCCAGGCGGGATTCCGGCACACCACCAACAGAGACCTGTCCAGTCATCTCTTAGACCGTCATCTTCCCCAACTAACCAGCCCTCAATCTCGCAAGTGAGTAGCCTCTCTATGTCTTATCTCATTTAATGGTTTGTTAGTGGAGCTAAAGGTTTTTAAATTGTTACTCTGTTATGGATAAATATCCTTCCATGAGGCTCTCTCTTGTGGACAGTACTCTATGACCTTCCACTCTTGTGACGTGAATAGGTCAGAATTCATTTTCAAGGATCGTATCCTTCTGCAAGATTGTTGATTTTGTAAGGATGTTGCTGTTTTAGGTTTTGTTTTACCTACATGTAAATGATATAAGGGTTGTTTTCCTGTTACATAATTTGGACTGAATATGGCTCTTTATCACTGAACTTGACTGTTGAATGCATTCTTAAAACAAGATTTGTGAGTGTTTAAATTTTTTTTCTGAATGTTCCCTTCAAAGCACATCCATTGTTTTCTGTATTGTCAAAAATTAGGAATACCCTTTGAGTAGTTTGAAAATTATTATCATATTGGATTTGGCTTGTTATCGCTGAAGTTGAAAGCATGCAGAGACCTAGTGTTGGAGTAGTTTAAAATTTTTAAATTGATCAATCATAAGCAAATCCATGGCTACCCCTGGGATTAGTCGGGACGTTGTTCCCGGACACCTGGTGCCAATAAAAAGAAATTAAGCAAATCCATGGTTGAAGCTATGAATAAGAAAGGCAATGCTAGCTGAGAAAGTAGAAAGTTCAGTTTTCATGCTGTAAATTAATTTTCTCGCCATGTCAAATGTAATCCAAGATATTTTGGTGTTTGAGTGGTGGTTTCAGAATTATTTTTTTCCAGTGTATACAAAGGCATTTCCCGCAGTTTTGCTTGTGCTTCTAGATTCTGGAAAGGATGCACTTCCTGCAATTAAAATTCTGTTTTCCTATCTTATTGTTGATGCTCTTTGGAGTACTAAACTGATATCTTGTAGAATAATAATGATAGTTTGATTACCGGTGACATATGTTTGTATTTACTAGTTGAATGGTGGTTAATATTGTCTGTGGCTTGGATTATTGTGCTTTTTATAACTTGTTTTTAGTGTTTCTTGGGAAAAATATGAGGTGAAAAGAAGGTTTCATGCCTGTACCATAGTCTTTTTAATTTCTTTTTCTTTCTGAAGAATCTGCAAGGGCATGGCCTTTTGAGAATCTCATCAGTGGGATCTCCTGGTTCTCCATCACCAAATACCTCGCAAAGTATGCAATCCATTAATCAGCCATGGTTGTCGTCTGGATCACAAGGGAAGCCTCCTTTACCATCCCCTTCAAATAGGCTTCAGGTGAATTCACAAATGCAACAACGTGCACATCTTCCTCAACAACCACAGCATCATCCGGTGCCAGCAGCTTCACAGCAGCAACATATATCCTCTTTGCAGCCGCAACAACCTTCACCATCAAATCAGCTGCAAGAGCATTATGGACAGCAATTTGCACCTTCAAGGGTCCAACAAAGTGTTCCCCATCAACCTCAAATTACTAGGGTTCAGGGCTCAGGAAATCAGAAGCCTTCCTCTCTTGCAATGCTACAACCGAACACAGTCCAGTCTGGGCCCCAGAATAGGACAGCTATCGTGGAAACAGATGAATCTTGTAATAGAATTCTTACCAAAAGAAGTGTCCAGGAGCTAGTTAGCCAGGTGAGCCATTGTTAGTCTTCTTTGCAAACACTTTATTGATGAATCTACATTTTCAAAACATTGGGGCTATGCCTTTTTCTAATGAATAAAACTTATTGATTACCTATCAAAAAGAAAGTATCTAGATTTTCAAATCATTAATCACCTTCTTAACGCTCCGAAGTCTAGTCAGTTGGTTTGGTTGTGATGATGGAACCTGCCTAACTTTAATTTCTTGATAGAATCTGTAACACCCCTTCCCCTAGGCTAGGAGTGTCACGTATTTTCCATAAAAATAATCCGGTAATAGATTCCATAATTTCATAATTTAAAAAAAAAAAACTGAACTTTTATTATGCGGAAAAATGTCTAATAAAACTGTCTTCCAAAACATTAAATGAAATAAACTGAAATAAATTCATGTCATAAAAACATGTTTATTTTAGAAAGTCTGAACTAAAAAAAAAATAAATGCTCCTTCTACTCCTGGCCTGCCTGCTCGTAATCATCATCTTCACCTGGGTGGTTAAAAACATGAAAACAAACTAAAATGAGTCGATGACTCAGTAAGAAATTTATCACAACGTAAACGTTATAAACATAAGATTTTCATAACAACTTTCATGCTGAGCTTAAAAAAAATTAATGACTGTTCATGCTGATGCTTATGCTATGTATGACTGTCTTAACTGAATTAACAGATTGATCTGACTGATTTAACTGATTTATCTGACTGGCCAACACACTTAACCCTGTGTGCAAGGTTGTGCACCGGCCCCACATCCCGCGGCCGCAAGGGGAGCCGCTGATAGTATTCTGGCATACTATGGTGGACCACGACTGAGTTCGTGGCTTGCACATCCCCCCTGAACTGAACTGAACTGCATTGGTACCATGCATCTGAATGGCCATCTTATTGACTGATCTGATATTATCTTACAGTTGAATTTAAGATGGCTTACGTGTCTTATACACATGAGATGCATGACATACTACATACATAATCATAAATTCTGAATTTAAACATGATGCGGAATGACATGGTCGTATGCTATGCTAGATGACATGCTTGCATATGACATGAGCGGTTCATAAATAGTGGCTATCAATGAACTGGCTTGGATAATACATACATATAAGCTAACTGTGATTATCCTAATTTATGATCAAATTTACTTACCTCGATGCGTTTCTTCTTGAATAATACTTCGTAACTTGAGACCTATATTCAATAAATAACTATCACCAAATTGTTGGAAATAAATAAATACTAATATCTTAGTTAACTAAATTCGAAATTCTAAAATATAGTCAAACCAATATTTGTTTAACACTAAAATCAATATTTCATAGTATTTAAATTACTTAAAATACTACTTTATAATTTAGTAGAAATACTCGAGTTATTTTAAAATAATTCACAAAAACTTAAATTCTTAAACTAAGTTTCATTTCTCAACATAATTATTAAATCTTATAAGAAACTTAACCAATTCCACTAAATTCTTAACATAGAAATTTTATTAAAATCTTACTAAATTGACAAAGGAAATTTAACTCAAATATTAGACTTAACATTATACTTTAAAACATATTTCTAATTCTTTAAACATTTTTTTTTTATTAAAAAAAAAGAACCTTTAATTAACTACATTTATTTAATAACTCAACTAGTAATATTAAACTCAATAAATTTCACTAAAATAATTATTGAAATAAAATAAGATCATATTCAATTAAACATTATTATAGTCTGTAAAAAGGGTTAAAAACTCTGGCCCATAAATATAATACTGTACAACATGAGCCCAAACAGGAAAATAAGCCCATCCCAACCCCATACGGGCCTAAGGCCCAAGGCCCATCAAAAAGAAACCCACGGGTTCTTCAAGAACCCGAGTGCATGGCAACCAAAAACACAAGAGAGTTTGAGATAGAGAGAGGGTCTGCGATGGAGGAACTCACCGAGGGAGAGGAGCTGAGGCGATGGCGGCGCTGGTGGCTGGGAGTGACCGGCGGCGCGACTGAGGGTTCCTATGGTGGTCGGCGCCGAGTGAGAGAAAGAGAGAGAGAGTTTAGAGAGAGGAACTACTAAACCGAAACCAAGAGAGAGAGAGAGAGAGCTGAGGCGGCCGAGGCCTTACCGGAAAAATGAGTGGCTCGACAGGGGTTATGGGTCGGCGGCTTCTGTGTCGTCGAGGAGAGGTTCGGCGCCTCTTGAGGTGGCCACCGAGGAGAAGGGGCGACGGCACTGGTTCGGCAACAGGGGTTTTTCGCAACTCACAAGTTTGTCTTCTCATGCACAGGTAAGCACGTTTTATAATGGTAGATGATAAAGAATTAGAGAAACCCTAGAAGAGCATAGATGTGCATGAGTAGAGGAATACACGGCACTAGAGTTGGTGTTCCACTAGGACGCTAGCAAAACAAACAAAATCACCGAGAGAAACACACGGGTTGGGTGGTTTGAAGTTCTCAACAGAGGCTAACAAAGTGATGAGGTTCGGTGACTAGAAGAAAAATTTAAACTCTAAATTTCAAAACAAAACCGTAGTACATAATCTGATACACTTTAGAAATCCTTATTAAAACAAAACTCTAACAAATCATAAATCGCAACTATAATAGAAAAATATAAAGATAAAGTACATATAAATTCTGATAAAACTATAATCATAAAAATATAAATTCTAAAAATATAAGTTTACTAGAAAAAATTACTTATAAACCCTAAAACCAAAACTGGTATGTCACATAATCATATGAACGGCATTTGGTGAAACATAAACATTAAAGCACCTAATTCGACTTTACATCTCATGAGAATGAGTGTAGAAATCAAACTTGTCTCCTTTGTTTGAGTACAATGATGTGAATAGTTGAGTTGCACCCATGTATTAAACAAGAAATAGGAAATAGGGAAAAAAGAAGGAATTGAATATATAAACCATAGGCCAACATGTCTTTCCTAAGCCCTCGTACCTTGACTATGATATCTTCTTCTTCTTCTTCTTCTTCTTTCTCCTTTTTTTTTTTTTTTTTTTTTTTTTTTTTTTTTTTTAAATTTTAGAATTCATGATGAGGTCCATTTTCTTTTTTCAAATTCGTCTCCTGGTACAGGTTGATCCATTAGAGAAGTTGGATCCTGAAGTTGAAGACATTCTTGTGGATATTGCGGAGGATTTTGTTGACTCTGTGAGTGGTTGAACCTCTGTTATCTTAAATTTCATTTTTGTAAATATTTAGTACTTTGTGAGATGATGAATCTTTCATAATTCTTGAATTTGGTTAGATTTGTATTATTCTTTCTTCTCATAGTGCATTTTCATGATTGCTCATCTCAAAATGGAAACTAGAGTTTTTTACTTTGGAGGAGTGGACTGCATAAAAATTAAATTTTCATATCAATTAGATGGTGGGGTTGATGTGTGGACTTTTCTATATCAGTGAAAGGCCTTTAGGATTAAATGATGACCACATTTTATTAGAGAATCTGCAAATAAAAATGTTTGGTATGATATCAATCAAAGACATGGCTACCCTTATCTCCCACATTTTTTCTGGCTGAAGACCTGGGAGATGAGTTTCCGAAGCCTTGAATTTACCTTTACCATCTATACTCCATCTCTGATTGAGACCTTTCCATTTGATGCTTCTTATGCCTTTCTTTGTTTCTTTTTAAATATTATTGTCATACTCAAATCCGAGCTTTTCTTTTTTGCTCTGCACAGATTACGACGTTTGGTTGCTCATTGGCAAAGCATCGGAAATCAAATACGTTGGAGGCAAAAGACATACTTTTACATCTTGGTTAGTTATGTGGGAAAATCCTCCAATGTGAGTGTTTTGCAACTTTAGATTTTGGACATTTAATGCGTAACCTTCTTTTACGCTTTTATCTGATGCAGAAAGAAATTGGAATATGACACTTCCTGGTTTTGGTGGTGATGAGATTAAGAGCTACAGAAAACTGGTAACACTTCTCATTGTTTACTTACCTTTAGCTTGACTGCAGTACAGTATAAGCACAGAATCTCCTTGTTGTAGTGCTGATGCTTTTCATACTCAAGAAAAATGTTTTCTTTAAATATTTCGCTCTTTGATGGTTTTGCAGGTTACAAATGATATTCACAAGGAGCGCCTTGCAGCAGTAAGTTCTAATCTCTTGGATATTTCCGTGTATAATTATTTTAGTAAATTTATTAAGTTTTGTGTATAGATACATATAAATGGTTGTGCACATCATCTTTTGTTAAGCTAAATTGAAATTCTTGAGTTGATCACTTTATATTTTGGTTTTATTTTTTAAGCATGTATATGGTTCATTTTTGCTTCTTTTATTTGCAGATAAAGAAGTCAATAGTAGCAACTGAGACAGCAACCAAGATTTCTTCTGGACAAGCTGCTGGAAGTGTAAAGGGTAATCTGGCCAAGACACCTGCCAATGCGTTGGCCCCTCAAACCTAAAAATACATGATATCAGATGAAGGCATGTATTGACGCGGCTGAAATTGAGGACCTTTCTTGATGGAAAGGTATGCCAATTTTTTTTTTAGACGCATACTGACGTGTTGAAACAGCATGTTTAAGTTTAACTGCCTGTATGCATGTTGAAACTTAAGAGCAAAGGTATTATGACATTTTCAAAATGGATGGAAGTCCATTTTCGAGACTTTAACATGATTTCGTGTCTATGCAGAGTTTAAAATACATGTGAAATAATCGATTTTCTCCACTATCTATCAATTCCTCTCGACTCTTTTTGCAGGAAAATCTTACCAAGAAGAAAGGGCTATAATACAACATGGCAGAAACAAGATTCGATACCTACCTCGGTGGACAATGGACATCCAAGGATATGAAGCTGCTTCGTAAGGATCTCCCGGACCCCATGTAATCCAAAGGGAAGGGATCTTGTATCATTAATGGATATTTCATAGCCTAATTTTGTTGGGCCACCATCTTCTTTGAAGCGGCTGCAAGTTTGGTTGGACCAGTACTAACAACCTCAACCAGAACTCTCACTGAATTATGATCGGTATTAATCGTGTAATGATGTGAATTTGTGCTTTATTTTATTTATTTTTTCTCGTTTTAAATTTTGACACCCCCATTGCTTTTGCAAGTCAACTTCTTTTGTTCGATAAGCATCTTTTATATATGTTCTACTTTCATGTTATAATGCCACGCTTGGCAGAATACCGCGTGGTTTGGTTTGTAGAATTAGACAACGTTGAGGTTTTACCTTAGTTTACACACGAGAATTTATTAAATAATTTGATGCGGTACAAATGCAACGACTCGTATTGCGAAAGGCAAATCAGATCTCCCACTATCTTTATCTTTTACTGATGGGTAATGAATCATATACTTGTAATTTTACTTGTTTATTTTGCAATTAATCAATATAATTGTGACTTTAAAAAAAAATAGTTTTAATTTTTCATAATTATCAGAAAATAGAGTTATAAAATAGTTGGAAAAGATGTATATATATATATATTAATCATTTTTCTTTACCGGTAAAAGGTTGTTAAACAAATTGACTCTCAAAAGTTAGAAATTAGCGTTAAATTCCAAAACAGGCGAGTGTATGTAATGTATGTATGGAACTGGGTAGGCCTTCTTTTTCGAAGCCCAGCTGGAGATATACGGCAGGCAGAAGCCTCTCCGTATACTTAAAATACGGCCCAAGAACCAAGTCTCCAGAGGTCCAGACTTCCATTTTTCTATAAGGCAAGTACTAATTTCTATTTATTTTTTACCAATACAGAGGTCTCCCAAGAAAGAAAAAAAAAAAAAAAATGATTCGAAACTAAACAAAAAGAAAAAGAAGGGTCAAACGAAAACAAACATAGAAAAGAAGTTTCCTACTTTCATGAACGGGTGGGCGTCTTCGTTGCTGCAACTTGTGGTCTTTCCCGTTCTCAACAAATTAGATGGGATAATATATGACCCCTTGAAAACGAGTTGAAATTGATAGTCGCTGGCGTCGATCGATCGGTCATTCCCACAGCTGGAGCTTATACATATAATTTGGTCCTTCACTTTCGTAGCTTCTTCCTGTAAGGGTGATAGAATTATAATTCGTTTGGTTACAGAAATAAGATGAAATAATAAATATGTAAATAATATTGAAATAGCTTGAGTTAATATATTTTATGAGATTTTAAAAAAATAAAGAAAAAAAGTTGAATAAAAATATTATAAATAAAAATATTATTTTTATTTTGTGATTTGAAAATGTTGAATTTTTTTTTTTTTTTGTGTTTTATTTAGAAATTTAAAAAAATTATAATGATTATATGAAAAAATAATCGTTATCATCGTAAATAATTCATCACAAATATTTATTTTTCTTATATTGACTCATTTATTTTTATTTTTCTACCAGTTAACTTGTGCTTATATATATAGATATAAAATACGAACTAGCATTAGGAATGTAGGCATCCAATATCCGGGCTCGTCCACATATTTTGCATCTACTTCCACCAAAATTTGTCTTCGTTCAACGCTTGATCAAGCTCGGCGCGCTTCTCTTCTTGTAGCTGTAATGGATACGCAAAAGATCCTCTGTTCTCTTCTCTGCTGCTTCCTGATCTTGTCTATTCTCTCAGGTTACAACACCTATATGCATATTAGGAGTAGTGTTCCTTTCGTATTAAATATTTGTCGTCGAAATTGATCAGTACTAACTAGCTTCTCTCTATATATATGTATATGTACTTGTTGGACTTTTTCCAGGGCAACAAGCAGTGCAAGCTGGACATGATAATGCACCCTCTAATATTCGTCCGCTAAAGCTCTTCGTCTTTGGAGATTCTTATGCTGACACAGGCAACACCAATAAAACTCAAGTCGCTTGGAAATATCCCTATGGCATCACCTTTCCGGGAAAAGCAGTTGGTCGTTTCTCCGATGGCCGTGTCCTCTCCGATTACGTTGGTGTGTCCCTCTGATGATCTCTATATATCTAATTTGGAAAATTAAGAGCATTGGTATTGGATTGACCATCCTATTCTTCAAATTTTGATTAATATGTAACTTTTTTACCTTTAACTAATTATTCAAAATTTGAAGTCTACATTGGATTAGTCATCACACTCTCTATAATAATAAAATATTATTATTTTTTATTATTTATATTATTTTATTTTATTTTCATAATCTTCAATAACCTCCAACAAATCATATTCATTTTTATTTTCACAATCTAACAATCTATAATATAATAATCTCATATGTAAATAGATGGTAAACTCTCATATGAATAAAAATCTAATATATATAATATAATAATCTCAAAAAATACTTTTAGACTTGCTATAGTTTTTTTCATATTTGAAAAGAAGAATGGATTTACTGTAACTTATAGTTTGGATGAAAACAATTTAGCTAATTCAATGTGGAGCAACTATGGATAATATTTGCTAAATTTAAAGATGAAAATGCATTTGGCTAATCCAATGCCAATGCTCTTAACATATGCATAATTTGGCTATTTCTTTGATCTGCATATCATGTTACTGATATGCTATTTATATAGGACGTTGGCTCAATGCTTCTTCTAGAGCACAAAATTATGGGGAATGATAATGCAGTCGGCTTGCGTAGCCGTGGGGGAATCGGTGCCCCAGTGGAAAATGAAACGCAACACTACATTTTAGTGATAAAACGAATCGTTTCAACTTTGACCTCTTTTCCTTCATCTTCCCCACAAAATCATCCTCATTTCGAAGACCATGAACTCTGCATTCTTTAGTCTTTTGAGCCACAAAAGTTTTGCCTCTCTCTCTTCTTCCCACTTTCATCTTCCCATCAGTTGTTCTGTCTTCCCACCTTTGTATTTCCTACGAAATCCTCCTCACTTCGAAGAGAACGAACTCTACGTGAGGTATAGAATTAGGCCTTAGAAATCCAAAGAATGGGCAAGATTGCCAGCTCAACATCACTGCCATCATTGGTTTCTAACCCTTCGCAACTTACAGGCTACTGTTAGAAGCTCAGGATTGGAGACAAATCTTCTTTCGGAATGGAGCAAATACATACACGAAGGGGAATCACTTCACATGCATCTTCTTGCAGAATGGAGCAAATACACATGAATAATCACTTGCAGAATGGAGCAAATACACATGAATAATCACTTGATGACCCACATGAAGAATCACTTGATGAACCCACACGGAATTGAACAAATTGAAATAAAGTCACTTCACATACAAAAATACCCAATTTTTTTGTCAAAGTTTCCTCCCATCTCCTTAATCTCTCTCTTTGTTTTTTCCCTTACGAGTTGGGTTCTAAAATTCCATCTCCCCTTAGTTAATCAAACAACTTTACCATACCACCACAGTATGGATTGGTATATGACTCAAAATAAATGCGAAAACAAAGAGCCTAGTAGTTTTTCTTTCCCCCATCCTTTTTTTTTTTTTCCCACTCGTTTGATATCTTTATAGAGCTATCTCAGTCTGCGTGGCATTGAACTCCGCTTGTTGTTGCTGCTGTGGTGTGAACCCAACCTCCCACCTTGGCTTGGTCATGACTCCATCATGCACAGGCACGAAGAAGACCCAGACGAGCTGCCTTTTTCATCTACAAGAAGACCCATATGAGACGAACTTTGAGAGATTTGAGAGACCCAAACGACGACCAAGACCCACACGAAGAGCTGCTGTCTTTCTTCTCATTTTCATCCTTTTCATTTTTTTTATTTAAATATATTGGCTGATTCCCCAGCGGTTTTGCAGCCCGACTGTACCTAGAAGGATCTTATAGGAATACAGTCAAAACACGTACACAGTATAGTCTGTGTTAAGATATAAAATTAATAATATATATATGTATCTTCCAATCGACTTAAATTTTTAGGACAAGTGGTGATTTTACATAATATTAGAGTAGAAGTCATCATGAGTTCGAATTCTAACTCTTCATACACTTTATCTAATTTAGTTAAATATTCCATGTGTTAGGTTTGTTGATCATTGATAGGGAGTCTAGCCCACACGTGGTAAGGGTGAATATTAAAATAAAAAATAAATAATAAAATATACATATTCTCATCAATTTAATATTTTGGGAGCTTAATTTTATTAATATTTATTTGATATATTAACATTTTGTAATGCATGCAAATACTGATGACAGGACTATTTTACACTAATTAGCATCTCTAATGTTATAGATTGTGTTTGATTGTATAAATTAATGCATGCATGCAGCGAAGTTCTTAGGACTTGAGTCTCCGATTTCATATGAAGGGTGGAAATCATCATGATGTGCGATTCCGTTGTTGAAATACGGAATGAATTTTGCTTATGGAGGCACGGGTGTATTTGATACCGTTTTCCCTGGCCCAAAAATGACAGTCCAGATCGATTTCCTCAAACATCTTCTCAGAGACAACATGTTTCCCTGTAAAGACCTAGAGCGCTCCGTGTCATATGTCAATCTCGCTGGTAATGACTACTTTACTTACATTAGCACGAACGGATCTGCTGAGGTGAGAAATATTCTACGTAACTGTGCATAAATGTTCGTGCATAATTTTTTATAAATTTTATCATATCTTATCTTTATAATTTTTATAAATTTTTACATAAAATATAATAAATAATTCAACTCTTTTAAATCTTAAAATAATAATAATAATATGAAAGATAATATTTTAATAATATTTTATTTAACTTTCTTTCCTACTTATCTCAATTTACTGTTCAAAACTAACCTTAATTTTCGATCGTGTCGTTGTTTGAACGTTATACGCATGCATGGCCCTAGTGGGTGGGTTAGGTGGCAGCAGGTACCAGGATCCAACTTCAGAGAGAGAGAGAGAGAGAGAGAGAGAGAGATGGACTAATTTGTGGCCATACTGCGTTTGGATTTGGTCACCGTCCCATACTGAATATAAGATTTTCCATCCTTGAAAGATAAGGAAACATAGTGGAAATTAATGTTTTGTTATCTTGAGTACCATGATTAATCATTAATTTTGATCATACCATATTAACAACTAACCTTTATACCATTACTCTTCTCAATTCGTATGATTCCAGAGCTTCCAACAGAAATGTTTTTACTCATGGACCTAGGCCTGCAACCTGAGCAACCCTTGCTGTGTTTGGGCCCGACCCGACCATTTAAAAGGATGCAGTTAGCTAATATATATATATATATATATATATATATATATATATATTTTAAATATTAATATTATATATGGCATACAATCAACAACAATATTATATGTCATGCTAAGTGGCCAACTAAAAACTTATGTTATCAAAAGAGACATATATTAATACATATGATTTTAGATTAATTAATAATTGCTTTCGTATTAATTAATACCAAAAATTAAAAGATGTGGTAAGAACCGTTTACATGATATATTATAGTAGCTGTAATGTTGATCGAACCTTATATTAATCTGAATTAAATTGATGATATGTTTTAGGGATTGCAATCTTTCATTACGACAGTAGTCAATCAACTTGCTATCAACTTGAAACGAATTCATGGCTTGGGAGTAAAAAAAATAGGCGTGACAGGTATAGTGCCTTTTGGATGTCTCCCTGCTTTCACAGGCACATCCTCATTCCAACAGTGCAATGAGAGTTATAACTCGTTCCTCGGTTTCCACAATCTTCTATTGAAGCAAACCGTGGAAAAGCTGAACAAGGAAACAAAGGATTCTCCCTTTTTCATTATTGATCTTTATGCTTCCTTCACGTCCGCCATCAAGAACGAAGGTAACATGATTAACCACCACCTCCATCCTATATATATATATATATATATATATATATATATATATATATTTAACAACACTACTGCGCGCCCCTTGGGTGTGAGCCTAATTTTCAATTACTTTTGGTTCACTTTGATCAGAACTCATGCATAGAGATCATTGATTAATCTAGTATACGTACGTACTGATCGATATATATATATATATATATATATATATATATCTTTTATATATATATACGTGTGTGATGCATGCATGCAGGAAGTATAAAGTTTGAGAACCCGTTGAAGCCATGCTGTTTGGGTACTAGTACTGTAAGCGCCGAATATTTGACCTGTGGGAGGGTAGATGAAAATGGAGCCAAGCTGTATACACTTTGTGAGAATCCCAAATCATCATTCTTTTGGGACGTAGCTCATCCTTCCCAGGAGGGATGGCGTGCTGTGTATTCAGCTTTGCAAGCCACTCTTAAACAATATTTTCTCCAGTACTAGATCATATACATCAGTTCGGCCAAAAAATAAATAACTATATATTAAGCAATAATGCAGGCCATGCAGCTTTGTATAATGAATAATCTCCTCTGCAGGCATATATAATTACCAATTAGTACTACGCTATTAGCTAGGGCGCGATCTTGATCACGTACTACTTGCCCTCTGTCTAAAATATTTTCCAAATAAATCATATGTAATAATAGAAATAAAATTATCATTTTATAATTAGGCCCTGATCTATATTGTACCTACAATATGCATGGGCCGGGGGTCGGGTGATGACACTTATTTTAATTTCTTTTTTCTTTTCTGTTCAAATGGCAAGTTGATAAATAGGATAAATGATAAGATAAATAAGTCCTAAAAATAATTTTTAATTTTCCACTCCGGCCAGTACAATTTAGACCACCTTCGTGATTACACATACATGTTTTTTTTTTTTTTTTTTTTACATATATTTTTTTTGCAAAATTAATATTTTTTCCCAAGGTCGTGGGCTTAATTATATATAAATTAATTATTCCAAATGCATGGGGAAAAAAAAGTTTTTTATGCATCGGCTAAAGAGTTTTTGGGCTTCCATATTTATAGAGATCGCGTGTTAGAATGGGCCTTGTCCGAGTTTAAAGACCCTACGTACGTACCCCTTGAGTGGCCATTCACATCCTTGATCTTCGGTTTCCCCTTTTCAATTGCTTTCAGTTCCAATCACTATCGGGAATCGAGCAAATTGACTAGTAATTAATCTTCGACTGATCATACAGCAGACGTTCTGGATGTGTAAGGTTTGAGAAGCCAGTACCGAAGCCTAGCAGCTTGTTGCGCATGCATTTCATGATCATATAATAAACAGTTAATATTCCTGTACGTGGGAGTGAAAATATGAATGGGGGCGGCCTGTGTGGAGCCCTGCAGATCGGCATTCTTTTGTGCCGCAATATCGCATCCTATCTACACGTACGTACATTGGAGGGATGGCGTGCTGTGTATCTAGATTTGAAAGACAGTACTCGTCTTGAACAACTTTATTAGAGTAAACAAAAAAGCTGATCGAAGCTCGTGTCGGACCATGGTTTAGAAAACAACATGAACTAGTTCAATTATGCAAAATAAATTTATAATTACTGGTAAAATTAAGAAGAGAGAGATATGATCTTAATACTACATGATGATCTCAACTTGTGCGTTGATTTTAATTGTGACCATGATGACGAATTACATAATTAATTCATTAGTCATACATGTACATTTTAGGTTCTATAGTAATTATATATATAATTAGCATAGAATCTACTGCCTTATATTAGCTCTAGAATATTCTAGAATAAGTTTTACATTTTCTATTATTTTTATTCTTCACTTTATTTTCTTGCATGTAACTGATTTTGATTCTCTTGTAAAGTGTATAAATATATGCTGCCTCAATACATTAATGAATGATGAGGGAATTCGGGAAAATTATTTCTATTGACATGGTATCAGAGCTGCTCGACTAGCAGTCTCCTCTATCCATGGCTGCACTTGTTTTCTCACCTCCTCCACAGCCAACTTCTTCCATTATCTCTTCCTTCTCACATGTTGTTACCATCAAGCTAGCAACAAAAAATTATTTACTATGGAAAGTCCAAATGTTGACATACCTCAGAGGACAAGATTTCTATTGATATGTTGATGGAACCCTTCCTTGTCTAGAACAATTTTTACCTTCCATCTCAAATGACCTACCCAAAACCAACCCATATTTTCTTTTGTGGATGCGCACAAATCAGCTGGTACTCAATGTTCTATTCTCATCCCTCTCAGATTTTGTCATTGGCCATGTCCTCTTTTCAAACACTGCTAGAGAACTCTGGCTCTCCCTTTCATCTATGTTTGCCTCACACTGTCAAGCAAAAGAATTTCAGGTTCATTTTCAGCTCACCAATCTTTCTTGAGGAGATCAATCTATCTCTGAATATTTTGGAAATGTTCATACTCTTGCTGATACATTGGCTGCAACGGGTAACCCATTTCCAGATAAAGAATTTGTCACCTATTTACTTACTGGTTTAGGGCCAGTTTATGAATCTTTTGTTACCTCTGTCACTATAAGATCTGAACCTCTCTCATCTCATGAACTATATCAGCTCCTATTAATTCATGAAAATAGACTAACTCACACTGCCAAAAATTTCTTTGAGCCATTTGTTAATTACAGTGCACATGGTGGTCGAGATCAACGTGGCAAAAGTGGTTTCCGTGGTGGTTGACAAGGCAGAGGTAGATTCAATAGTTTTCGTGGTCATAGTAGTTCATCTTCAACTTCTCGGGGTGGTCGATATTCCTCAGGCAACTTACATCAAACACATGACGGACAGCGTCCCACCCATAAAGTATGCAACAAACCAGGGCATGTTGCCCTCCA
Organism: Juglans microcarpa x Juglans regia; assembly: GCF_004785595.1. Taxonomy (NCBI): domain Eukaryota; kingdom Viridiplantae; phylum Streptophyta; class Magnoliopsida; order Fagales; family Juglandaceae; genus Juglans; species Juglans microcarpa x Juglans regia. The sequence goes on along the minus strand of NC_054603.1, from coordinate 715,302 downwards.
ATGCAGACACAGGTTCGATCATGCCTATCAAATAGAGGTGCCCAGATCTTTCTCTGCGAATTATACCACACCTAGCTCTGTTTCCAACACCACTTGGTATCCAGATTCAGTTGCTACCCACCATATCACAAATGATTTGAGCAATCTCAACCTATCTACTGAACACTACTCTGGTAATGAGACAATCCGAGTTGGTGATGGATTGTGCCTTCCCATTCAACACATTGGGGACTCTTCTATTACTTCAAACTCCTCATCTTTTCTTCGACATAATTTACTTCATGTTCCAAATATCTCCACAAATCTTATCTCGGTTCTCCAATTTTGTGCTCATAACTCTTGCTTTTTTGAATTTCATGCCACTCATTTCTCCGTGAAGGACAATCGGATCAGGAAGATCCTCCTCACCGGACCCACGCGTAATGGATTATACGTCTTCCCTTCAAGAACATATTCATCACCTGCCTCAACTTGTCTTGGTGAAAGAACATCTCTTCCTCAATGGCACCGATGGCTGGGGCACCAATCTCTTCAACTTGTCTCAAAATTCTGCACGCCAACTACTTGTCTATTTCTCCCACTCTACCCGTGTTCCAGTGCTCTGAATGCCCACTAGCAAAAAGCCACCAACTGCCCTATTCATCTAGTCGGGCCGTATACACAAGGCCTTTAGAAATTATTAGTGCAGATCTTTAGGGTCTATCTCCTGTAGTGTCTAGAAATGGCTTTAAATACTATCTTTCTTTTGTAGATTACTTTACTTGCTTTACTTGGTTTTTTCCATTAAAATTAAAATATGATGTTCAACAAGTGGTTTCAACCTTCTTACCTTTTATTGAGCGATTATTCAATACCAAATTACTTGTACTTCAAACTGATGGTGGTGATGAATTCAGATCTCTCACCCCATTGTGTCACAAACTTGGAATCACACATAAGTTCTTATGTCCGCATACTCATCAACAAAATGGCCTAGTAGAACGCAAGCATCGACATATTGTCGAAACTGAGCTTGCTCTATTAGCCTATGCATCTCTTTCCACCAAATTTTGGGTTGAAGCATTTGAAACTGCCGTTTACTTCATCAATTTAATCCTTTAAAAAATTCTCAAAAATCAATCTACATACTCACGTGTTTATAATAGGGATCCATATTATAATTTTTTAAAGTTATTTGGATGTGAATATTGGCCCAACTTACGTCCCTATAATCAACACAAATTAAATTTTTGTTTTATCTCGTGTTTTTCTAAGCTATAGCACCATTCACAAAGGATACAAATGTCTCGACTTGAAGTCCAACATACTTTATATCTCCAGAGATGTTGTGTTCAATGAAACCGCATTTCCTCTTTCTCACTCAAAGCCCACTTCTCCACCTTTGTCAAATTTGTCTAACGATCTTAACCCAGACCAGACACGCACGCCTCTTCCTCTCTTTACATCTTCCATTCTAGGCCCAAGCCAATGCCCACAATTGCCCCTTCCTCTTCTATTTCCGTAAGCCCCACCTTTTCTCCTCCCGTAAACCCTAATTCCTTTCCTCCTACTCCCGGTTCTCATTCTTCTCTTTCGGTCACAACAAAAAATAATTCTCATTCTTCATCTCTCATTCCACCGAGATCCCCCAATCATCACTCGGAGTCATACTAATTCCTCAAGACCAAGAATTGTCACAGATGTCACGATTTCTTATCCACTACGACACTGTCTCAGCACCACGGTAAGTGTTCCCAATGATCCCTCTAGTTTTTTGGTTGCCTCCAAATTTCTTGAATGGCAAGATGCTAAGAGTATATTGCTCTGTTCAAAATCAGAAATGGACGTTGGTACCTATTCTCCCTTCCTTTAATATTCTTGGCTGCTGATGGGTATACCGAACCAAATAAAATTCTGATGGCTCTCTTGAACTTAGAAAAGCCAGATTGGTAGCCAAAGACTATCATCAACAATCGGGCTTAGACTATCATGAGACTTTTAGTCCTGTAGTAAAATCGACCTCCATCAGTTTGATAATATCCCTAACTGTTAGTCAGGGTTGGTCTCTACGCCAAATAGATATTCAAAATGCCTTTTCACATGGTTCATTATTTGACACAGTTTACATGCAGCAGCCTCAAGGGTTCATTGATCCAAATTATCCTCACTATGTGTGTAAATTGAACAAGGCTATTTATGGCTTAAAATAGGCTCCTTGAGCCTGGTTTGCACGACTGAGTTCTTGGTTGATTGGGCATGGTTTCTCTGTCTCTCGTGCATATCCATCTCTGTTTATTTTGAATCATGGTGATATGCACATCTTTATTCTGGTATATGTTGATGATATGGTTATCACATCTTCACAACCGCATGCTATTGATAGTCTCATTAGTGATTTGGCTACTGCCTTTCCTGTTAAGGACCTTGGTCGACTATTATACTTTCTTGAACTTGAGATTGATTATTCTACTTCTGGCTTATTTTTGTCTCAATGAAAATATATCAAGGATTTGTTAATTAGGAGCAATATGCTTCATGCCAAACCCATAACTTCTCCAATAGTTGCTTCCCTTAAACTTTCTCAATTTGACTCCCTTCAATTTGATGATTGTACTCTATTCAGAAGTATTATAGGACGGTTGCAATACCTATCTGTAATGCGACCTAACATAGCCTTTGCTGTAAACAAAGTATGTCAATTTATGCACTGTCCCAAGGTATCTCATTGGTCTGCTCTTAAAAGGATACTTCGGTATCTCAAGGCCACACTTAATCATGGTCTATTTTTTAGATCCTCTTCTAGTCTTACTCTTCAAGCTTATACGGATGCAAATTGGGCAAGATGTCCAGATGATAGACGCTCCAATGGTGGCTTCTATGTACTTCTAGGCCAACATCTTCTCTCGTGGAGTTCTAAGAAGTAAAAGACTGTTGCTAGATCAAGCATGAAAGTTGAGTACAAGTACCTTGCATCCACTAATGCTGAGCTAATTTGGTTACAAACCATGCTCCGAGAACTTGGCATCTTATTGTCTCAACCTCCCACTTTATGGTGTGACAACCTCGGGGCTACTTACCTATCATCAAATCTCGTTTATCAGTTTAGAACCAAACACATGGACATTGACTATCATTTTGTACATAATAGAGTTGTTTCAAAAACACTGCAAGTCTCCTTCTGCAGTTCAAAAGACTAGCTAGCTGATGTTCTTACAAAACCATGCTGGTCTTAGAATTTTTTTTTAATTTTCGTACGAGTCTCACTTTTGCTGACACCTCACTGGACTTGAGGGGACGTATTAGCATAGAATCTACTGCCTTACATTACCTCTAAAATATTCTAGAATAAGTTTTACATTTTCTATTATTTTTATTCTTCACTTTATTCTCTTGTAACTGATTTTGATTCTCTTGTAAAGTGTATAAATATATGCTGCCTCAATACTGAATGATGGATGATCAGGGAATTCAGGAAAATTGCTTCTGTTGACATATATGACTGCACCACAACCATATATAGGAACACCATTTATATATTGACCATCAAATCCAAACCAATAGGCTGAGCTACTTTTTTTTTTTTTTCCATAATTATTTTTTCCAACACCATTATTTTTTTTAAGGAGTGGACAGAATTTAAGTGAGCCATTGTTAGTCTTCTTTGCAAAGGGCAAACACTTTATTGAAGAATCTACATGATGCATTTTCAAAACATTGGGGCGCCTCTACCTTTTTCTAATCATGAATAAAACTAACTTAATTGATTACCTATAAAAAAGAAAGAATCTAGATTTTCAAATAATAATTAATCATCTTCTTAATGCTCCGAAGTCTAGTCATGAGTTGGAACCCGTCAAACTTTATTTCCTTGAATAGAATCTTCTTTAAAGCGGCTGCAAGTTTGATTGGGCCAGTAACAACCTCAACCGGCCAGAACTCTCTGTACTGATTAATTATGATCGGCATTAATATTACTGTAATGATGTGAATTTGTGCTTTATTTATTTAAATATTTACAGCCCCATTGCTTTTGCAAGTCAACTTCTTTTGTTAGATAAGCATCTTTTATTTTCTACTTTCATGTTATAATAATGCCACAGTTGGCAGAATACCGCGTGGTTTGGTTTGTAGAATTAGACAACGTTGAGATTTTACCTTAGTTTACACGAGAGTTTACAAATACAACGACTCGCATTGTAAAAGGCGAATCAGATCTCCCTCTATCTTTATTTTTATAACTTATTTTGGAATTAATCAATATAATTATGTCACTTCATTAAAAAAAATAGTTTTAATAAGGCAAGTCATGCTAATTTCTACTTATTTACCAATACTGTAGAAAAAAGAAAAAGAGGGGTACTCAAGTATTACTTGGTCAACGAAAAAAAAAAAAAAAAAGAAAAAATTTCCTACTTTCACGAACGGTTCTACGTGCGTTGCTGCAATTTGTGGTCTCATGAAATTGAATCGTTGATATATAGTACTCGCTGGCCTCCTCGATGATCAGTCATTCATTCCCCCAGCTGGAGCTATTATATATATATATATCATTGGTCGTTCACTTTCGTAGCTTCTTAGTTCCTGTAAGGGTGATCATAGAATTATTTATTCTCTTAGGAATAGTCTTGTTGACAGTTTCATGAGATCATGCCGTGCTTAAACATGTTACATAGATTGTGATTGTTCAACAAAGGCAGGCGTGCTGAATTAATCCTAATATGTACTGCATGTATCTTCTTAGTCGTACTCCCAATAAATAATTAAGCAGCTGGCTAGTTTGTATTTTTCTTCAAAAGTACTTGAATAATCGGCAGAAACTAATCAACGTTAAGTCGACGTTGACCCAAAAAAAAAAAAAAAACCGTTCAATTTGGGTCGATAAAACTTTATTCTGGATTTATAAAGTACGTACATTGGTAAGGGCTGGGGAACATTCCATATATATTTTTTTAAAAATGCACTGTAATTAATTTTCATATATAAGCTAATACACATGTACACATAATGTGGATAAATATATTAAACATAAGGTAGTTAAGCTCAACAGGGAGAATGTGATGCCTGCATGCATGGCGGTAAATAATTCCATTCATATAGGTGCGTACTGTCATTGTGAAGGGCCCCGGCTCGATCTTGTTTATAAATAAAATTGTGAAGTCAACTTAATCAGCGTGATAATATTCTCGAAGGCCGGTGACCCCACCAGCAAACTTATGCTAATTCACGGCCGCTATATATATATATATATATATACACACACACACTACGAGCATTAGGAATTTTGGCATCCGGCCAATATCTTCTTCGTTGCGAACTCGTCCTCCAAATATATTTTTTGCATCTACTTCCACCAAACTTCGATTAATTTGTGCAACGCTTCACGCTCGGCGCGCGCTTCTGATAATGGACACGCAAAAGCTCCTCTGTTCTGTTCTCTGCTACTTCCTTTTGTCCATTCTTTCAGGTTACAACGCCATATTAAGACTGTCCCTTTCGTATTTGTCGTCAAAATTGATCACTACTTCTCGCTAATAATATTCTCTATATGTATATGTACTTGTTGGACTTTTTCCAGACCGGCAACAAGCGGTGCAAGGACATCATCATCATGTACCCTCTAATGTTCGTCCGCTAAAGCTCTTCGTCTTTGGAGATTCTTATGCTGACACAGGCAACACCAATAAAACTCAAGTCGCTTGGAAATATCCCTACGGCATCAACTTTCCTGGAAAACCAGCTGGTCGTTTCTCCGATGGCCGCGTCCTTACCGATTACGTTGGTGTGTCCCTCTCATATGCATAATTTGGTTATTTCTTTGATCTGCATCTCATGTTACTGCTATACTATATATAGCTAGGATGTCGGCTCAGTGCTTCTTCTGGAAAACAAAATTATCAAAAAACCTATTTGCTGTCACTTTTCTATATTTATTGTACACTCTACTAATGTGATATGTTGAATGCATGACATTTTTTTGAATATAAAATAATTTTTTTAATCAATCACGTTAGTGGAGTATATACGAAATACGAAAAAGTGACTATGTAGTATAATTCCAAAATTATTATAGGGGTACAGTCAAAGCTAGGCTGACACGTACGCTGCATGGTCTGTTTGTAATATTGCATGCATATACGTACAGATGACAGGACTATTTTACACTAATTAGCATGATCTCTAATATTATTGTGTTTAATTGTATAAATTAATGCATGCATGCAGCTAAGTTCTTAGGACTTGAGTCTCCGATTCCATATGAAGGGTGGAAATCATCATCAAGTGGGATTCCATTGTTGAAATCCGGAGTGAATTTTGCTTATGGAGGCACGGGTGTATTTGATACCGTTTTCTCCGGCCCAAACATGACAATCCAGATCGATTCCCTCGAACATCTCCTCAGAGACAACGCGTTTACTGCTAAAGACCTAGAGCTCTCCATGTCCTTTGTCAGTCTCGCTGGTAATGATCACTTTACTTACCTTCGCACGAACGGATCTGCTCATGAGGTGAGAAATATTCTACCTACCTACAAATAAATACTCATAACTGATCCTATGCATTAGTTAACCTAATCTTTCTTGATAACTCCATTGAAGTGTTTGTGTGTGTGTATGTATGTATATATATATATATATATATATATATATATATATATATATATTATACGTTGAAATTAATCCAACGTGATCGGCCCATTCATTATTTATGTTTTAGATCAGACGTGAAATAGACTAATGGTAAATTGGTAATTTAACATATTATCATGTACGTCATAGTGCAGGTGCCAAATTAGAATCCTCATTCCAGGTGTTGAATTCACTTTTTAATTTTTCTCCAACAGTTTTGTTTTTTAACATTTAAACGGAGTACTAAAATAATACCGATAAAATATTTAAAGATAATTAATAATATTTAACGATAATTTGAGGGAACCATGCATATTATATATAGTTAACCTTTATTTTTCCTCTGTTTTTCTATCAAATTCAATTGATCTGGTGGGATGTTTTAAGTTTTAATTAATGGTTTCACAAACCTGGCAAACCTTCTCATCCTGTTATCTCATCTCATCTTAACATTTAAATACTATTCATATAACTAATTTTCAATTTTCAATTTTCAATTTTAAACTTTTTATCTAATCATTAACACTTTTCTAAATTTTTAAAATACAAAATAATTCAATTTTTTTAAATCCAAAAATTATATTCGATCTAACCCTATTTTAACTTTATAAGTTTTTTATTCAACTATTTCTCTCTTATTTCTCAAAATTCTATAAAAATCTGAATTCAAATTATTTAACTATTATTTATAATTTTTTCATTTTATCTCATTATATTTGTGTAATCAAATGAAGACATGGGCTAGTGGGTGGGTTAGGTATAAGTAGGCAGCAGGTACTGGGATCCACGTCCCAATGAGAGACTTAAATGGCCGACGACTAATTTGTGGCCATATTGCGTTTGGATTTGGTCACCGTCTCATACTGAATATAGGATTTTCCATCCTTGCAAGATAATGAAACATAGTGGAAATGTTTATTACCATATCAACAATTTCGTTGTTTCCTGCATGCTAATTATTTTCTTCGTGTGATTCCAAAACTTTCACTACAACGTACAGACTACAGAGATCACATTACATATGATTAATTATTGATTTCCTATTAATTAATACCAATAATTAAAAGATGTGATAAAAAAACCGATTAATTTATATTAATATAGTAGGACTAGTAGTACTAGTGCTGATCGAACCTTATATTAATCTGAATTAAATTGATGATCTGTTTTAGGGATTGCAATCTTTCATTACGACAGTGGTCAATCAACTTGCTATCAACTTGAAACGAATTCATGGCTTGGGAGTAAAAAAAATAGCCGTGACAGGTTTAGAGCCTTGGGGATCATGTCTGATCCCTTATATCACAGACACATCCTCATTCCAACAATGCAATGATACTTATAACTCGCTCGTCAGTTTCCACAATCTTCTATTGAAGCAAGCCGTGGAAAAGCTGAACAACGAAACAAAGGATTCTCCTTTTTTCATTATTGATCTTTATGCTTCGTTCACGTCCGCCCTCAAGAACGAAGGTACGTACGTAACACGTACAACCATGCCTAGCCTCCTTATAGATATAGATGAATATTATTATATATATACATGTGCTTAATTAATTATATTTGAGATAAATAGTAGGCTGCAATTAGCTTCCATATATATGATATTGCTAAATATTGGTGTGTTTGCTAGCTTGGGCATTGACCAATCGTCGTTTAACAACAGTACTGCATGCCCCTCGAGTGTCTTTTCAATTACTTTGGTTCACTTTCAGAACTCATACAGATTGATTCTAGTACTCGATCTTTTATACGTGTGTGCAGGAAGTATAAAGTTTGAGAACCCGCCTTGAAGCCATGCTGTTTGGGTGTCAGCAAAGAATATTTCTGCGGGAGTGTAGATGAAAATGGAGCCAAGAAATATACAATTTGCGAGAATCCCAAATCAGCTTTCTTTTGGGACGTAGCTCATCCTTCGCAGGAGGGATGGCGTGCCGTGTATTCAGCTTTGCAAGCCAATCTTGAACAATATTTTCACTACTACTAGAGTTCGGCCAAAAAAAAGAAAAACTAGGGGAAAACACCCGCCCCGGGGCGAGGAGGAGGAGGGGGAGGAGGGGGGGGGGGTTGTGCGGGCGTGGTGGTATATAATTAGAGAAATACTTGAGCTACAAAAAATTATACAAAAGTAAACTACAAACTGATGTGGCTTCATATAATACATCAGATTGTAAAATTACTTTTACTGTAAAGTAAATTTAAATGATCTTATGAAACAACATCTATTTGTGAATTTATTTTTCTATAATCTCTTTGTGTCTGTAGTAATTTTCAATTAATTATGATAGTTTTTCTAATTTCTCAATATAATTTTTCTGTTTGTATTAAGCAAGATTGCAGGTTTTGTATAGTCTCCTCTGGCATAATTACCAATAGGGTAATGCAACATGCAGTCGTAAAGTGCTTAAGCGTTGTACAGTTATTTTAAAAAAGAGTGGCCAGGTCCTCTATTATTCACTTTTTTTAAAGTGATTGTACGGCACTTGCGCATTCACGACTGCAACTATTATTTCTCTTACCAATAATGCTATAAGGGCGCGATGCTCTACTTGTCCTCTGTCTAAAATATTTTCTAAATAAATCATATGTAATAATAGAAAGAAAATTATCATTTTATTAGGTCCTAGTTACATGCTGTACATGCATGCATGGAGTGCCAAGTCTTATTAATTTTTATTTTCTGTTCAAATAGCAAGTTGATAAATAGGATAAATGATAAGATAGATAAGTTCTCAAAATAACTTTATGAACCCATTACTATGATCTTAAATATCCTGAAAACAATTTTATGAACTCGATCGATGCAACAAGTACTCGTGGAGACGTTGAACAACTAAACTTGCAACGTCGGATTCTGTTTTCATTATGCCCACTATTGATGCGTTCGTTGATCATGACCGTACTCAGAGGCGGAACCAAGAATTTTTTTAGTTTGGGGGGGGTGTTCCTAACTTGTGACACATTAAGATTCAAAAATCATAAAAATATACCTATATATGAAATTAGATCTTGATAATTTGTAATATACACGAAAAAATAAAATTCTAAAAATACAATGTCTTAATATATGTTTTAGATTTTTGACGATAATGCTTCGTGAAATAATATATATATCCATTATTATTTTTGTAATAAAATATTTAGAATTTATTTTTTCATAGAAACTATCAAGCGATTTTTTAAAATGTCATCTTTTGTTCTAGTATGTAAGCTAGTTTATTATGTATCATGTAAACTTTAGATATTTTTATATCACATTAAGCATATAATACTATAATTGAGACCTTAAATAAATTTTTTCTTGCTCAATAAATTCTAGAGGATAAAACCTTTCAACTATTTTTCATATAGATCATTAACCTTAAATGATTTTTCTTATATTTTTACTTTAGATTCTATATTAAGAAACCTAATATTATTGTATAACAAAAAACTTGGGACTCATATAATTAATAAGTTTATTATTTCTCCTAAACTTAGTTTTGATTTAATTTTGGTGAGACCACACTCTTGAAAATAAATAATATATAGAAATTATACAAAATTCTGAAACTAGGAAAAAATTGAAGAGACATTTTTAAATATATTGTAATTTTATAAAATTTTACAGAGCATATAGGAATTATAAAGTTTTTGGGGTGTAATTTTCTGTAGTTATAAAATTATGATTAAAAACTAGGATATATTTTGATTTTTCAAAAGATTTTGGGTAGGTCCGCCGCTATCTGTACTCCGGCTAGTACAACTGACACCACCTTCGTGATTATATACGTTTGTTTTTTTTTAAAAAATTTTGTTTTTGCAAGCTTAATATTTAGAAAAATGTTACTTTATCCACTTTATTTGTCTCCTTATTTTAACACATTATGTATTTTTATTTTTTTAAAATTTTTTTCTTCACTTAATAGTTAAGGAAGTAACTATTAGTATATTGATATTTTTTTTTTATATTTTTTAAAAATGTTTTAAAATGGTAAACAAATATAAATAAATTTTTTTTTTTAAAAAATAAAAATTTTAAACTAATGATAAGGTTAAGCGGTAAACTCTGAGCGGCACACTTTGAGCAACAGAGTAGCATCGCTCTAATATTTATTTATTTATTTATTTCCAGGGACGTGGGCTTATAAATCACTCCGTATATATGGGGAAAAAAAAACCATGCATCGGCTCGATCGAAAGAGTTTTTGGGCTTCCCTACTTATAGAGATCGTGTGTTAGAATGGGCCTTGCTGTGTTTAAAGACCCTACGTACGTTCCCCTCGAGTGCCCATTCGGATCCTTGATATTCGGTTACCCTCTTCAGTTTCTTTCAGTCACCATCGGGAATCGAACAAATTGACTTGTAATCTTGGACTAATCATATAGCACTAGCTCTGGATGTACAAGGTTCAAGAACCCACCGAAGCCTCGTTGAGCTTGCAATATTTGATTAAGCAGCTAATATTCCTCATGATGTGGGAGTGATGATAAGAATGGGGGCGGCCAAACACTAGTTGTAGTGGACGAGCCTGCAATTATAGTCGCCGGTATGAGATATTTAATTGGCGTACGTGCATTAGCTACGGCGGCCGTCAAAAGTGGCCGACATATATGGATGGCGTGATGGCTACACCAGTACTGCATGCATCATATATGATAATTTGTATACATATATAGTATGCATTGGCTACTTGATTCCTCAAATGGTTGTCTCTTTTAACATTCGAGAAGTCAGCAGCCAAAACTAATCATTTTACATTTTATATAAATAATTGTACATCCTGTCCTGATATGTGGTGCAAGAGTTACTTGTAGAAATTGGTACAGATCATAGAGAAGAAATTGAACACGGAATATGGGTTTGATTAAAATACTGAAACCTTGTTTTCTTTTGTTTGTGGACTTTTTCCACTCGTGGTGGAATCTCGTTCCAATTATATATTAGCCATCCAATAGATTATGTTCATCATTGAAGATTCGAGATGATCTTATCCCATTTTCAGTTTCCGATCGAGCTCCAACCTTTGATCTGTATTAGAATTTTTTTTTTTTTTTTTACGGAACTCCAAATTTTATTGATTGCCTTCACTTGTGGCGGAAGAAAACCGTGGTTACAACAAGATACCTAGGGGATACAAGTATACAAGATACCAAAACCCAGGCATCGTAAAACTAAACCATTCAGGACACAAAACAAATATGAAAACAGAACAAGTCGAAGCAGTACAAGAAAGGAACCCGCAAGAGAGAAAACCCAAGAAACAAAATACCAAAAAACCACTTACCAAGGAGAACTTTTATGATATCCGCAAATAAGGTAAACCAATTCTGTCCATGCGGAGAAGGACTGTTAGCTACTGTTAGCTATTAGTTACAAATTACTTAGAAGTGGTTAGTTTGTTAACAAAGGATATATATATATATATATATATTATATATATATATATATATATATATAGAACATAAAAAAAATTTTATGACTGTATTTTTTCTTCAATTTATATTATATGTACGTTGATCATTCGTAAATTGTCCGAAAAAAACAAAAGAGAGAATGCACGTTGTGCCGCCGATCGATCAAATATCAGAAAGCACAAAATTAAACTACCATCGGATCTCAAAATTGCATGTTATAATTAGTTAATGAACTTATTTTGGATGTTAAAAATAATTGAAAGGATTCTATTTCCTTTCAATATTATTGAACCCTGGCCTGATCAGTTTAATTAAGCACATTATAATTAATTAGCTAACACCTACGGCCTCTTCTTTCTTGAGTCTCGACACTATAAAAAAATTACTTATTTGCGACCAGTTATTTTCAGCGAATTAGTAACTATTTCTAGTTAAAATGAGTTTATTTTTGTCGTAAATAGTCTTTTTTATTAAAAAAAATATCACAAATATCTATTTTTCTTGTAAGGCCATCATATATGTAATAATACTACCTGATAGTACTAAATGTATATGAGGCAAAAGGAAGGCCGATTACTCCTAAAATTTCAGTCTTAAAGCGATCGACCAGTACTAGTACTCATGCACCCACGCAAATCCCAATTTTTTTTTTTTGAAATAAACCTCTTTGTATTCATTGATAATCAACTAATCAAGTAACAGTTTGACTATACAACTTGTCATTTTCCAGCACATTGATAGACTCAGGGCCCTCTTCTAACCAATATTGATCATTAATGCAATACAATGTCATCTTTGCCAAATGATGAGCCACTTCGTTGCCTTCACGATGACTAAAACCAATCTTCCATGAGCCACAAGATTTCAGACACTGCTGCAAGTCTTCAACTATCTGACCATGCCAGGAATCATTTTCCCCCTCTCTCATCACTGCCTCAACCACCTCCTTTGCATCCCCCTCAAAATAGACATCCCAAAAACCCAATTCCTTACACATCTCCATTGCCTCCCATAGTGCCATACTCTCTGCAACATAGAAGAACTGGTATACCTTCTGTTAGCACATTTTGCAACAACCAGTTCACCATTGTAGTCTTTGATAGCAATCCCAATCCCCACTGATTGTAGTGTCTCATTTAGAGCCGCATCAAAATTTGCTTTCAAGCTCCTGCCCTCTGGCCTTTTCCATCCCAAAACTCTTCTTTTAACACCACCAACCTTTGCCCCTCCATCCCCCTTCCTTTTTGCCTCAATATATTCCTCTTGACCTGCAATGGATATATGTACAACTAGGGGTGTAACCGGTCCGGTACATCCGGTTTTACCGGTTTCCGATCTGGTCCGGTCCGGTTTTTCAATTTTTTTTTAAATGTAAAAAACATATAATAAAGTGTTACTTCTTATGATAAAATGTTATTAATAATTTAATATATATATATTATGTTTAAAACATATGATCAATTAAATTTTCATATTTAAAATTAAACTTTTATTTTATAAATTATAATAACATTATCATATATATAATTATATTAATAACATATGATCAAACAAATTATAAATGTTTATATTTAAGATTAACATTTTATGTTATAATTTATAAATTATGATATGAAATTATTTCATATACGATATATAATTATATATTATATATAAAAATTTAATATATAATTATATATTATATATAAAACTTATATATATAAATATTTTGTATAATATATAAAATTAATTTATATATATTTTTTTCAACCGGTCCGGTTCCGGAAACTACGGAACCAAAACCGGACCGATTCCGGCCGGTTTTCATAATATAGGAACCGGTTTCGGACCGGACCGGTTCAAAACCGGCCCAACCGGTCTGGTCCGGTCCAGTCCGGTTCGGTCCGGTTTTCCGGTTTAAATTTACACCCCTATGTACAACCTTTGTAGGGTTAAGAATTTTTTATAAAAAAACAAACTTATTCCTCCTCTGCCATATATTCTTCATTATCATTACCATTTTCTCTATATTTTTTGTATTCAACTTTCTATACATCTCTATCTATAGCTGTAAAAAATTACCCCTTCCTGTATCCCACTTCTTTGCTGGACTTCCCTTCTCAGCCCAAACATCCAAAGATGCTGGACAGTTCCAAATAGCATGTATAATTGTTTCCTCTTCTTGCTGGCATATAGGACACTTAGGATCTTTTACAATGTTCTTCTTCCAAAGATTTAGCTTGGTAGGCAAGATGTTATTTGCGGATTTCCACAAGAAATGCTTAAATTTACAGACCTTGCTACATCCAGATTCCACAATTATTTTCACATTATATCTTCTTTATCAGTTTCAGAAGTCTTCCCATACAATCTTCCACTCACTTCCAACTCCATGTGGTAAGCACTCTTCACACAGTATTTACCATTTTTTGCAGGCCCCCAAATCAATCTGTCCACAGCCCCCATTCGGCTAATAGGGATTGAAAATATCAAACTTACCTCATCTTCATCGAAGATCTGTCTAATCAAATCTTCCTTCCATATTTTACCCTCCTTTTTAATAAGATCACTTACACGAGCATTCTTTTGCAGTACTTTAATTTGGGATTGAACACGGCCTGTAATTGGTTTTGGTAACCATTTATGACCCCAAATGTTAATGGACTCACCATTCCTCACCCTCCATATCAAACCACACCTTAACACCTCCAAACCAGTCCAAACACTCCTCCAAATAAAAGAAGGAGATTCTCCCAGATGAGCATCCAGCAGTTGAGTATTTTTAAAGTATTTTTCTTTGAAAACTTTTGCCACAAGGGATTGAGGATCTTTCAGCATTCTCCACCCTTGTTTTGCAAGCATGACCTTGTTAAAATTTTCAATCTACCTAAAACTCAACCCACCTCTTGCTTTACTCAACCCCATTTTCTCCCACCTCCACCAATGTATCCCTTTCTCCTTATTCTGTGACCACCAAAACCTGGCAAACAGTGCTTCAATCTCATGACATAATCTCTGTGGCAATTTAAAAACACTTATGGTATACGTAGGTATGGCTTGTAGGACAACCTTTATCAACACTTCTTTTCCAGCTTTTGAAAAGAAAATATTTTTCCAGTTCTACAGTCTTTGCCACACTCTCTTTTATACTCCTTGGAGCATTATACTTAGATCCGTTGCATGATGTCTGCTGCAGCTAGCTTAGCTTGTTCCATCTGGTCCGGCTAAACATTATATATATATATATATATATGCCTACCTAATCAACGATATTGCACCTTAAGCATGTATATAATTAGAGAAGTGCTATACGACATTCACTGTAGTGGTGCACACAATGCACACACTACGTGGATGCCTCTTATCCAATTGTTTTTTTTCTTCCTTTGGCTTATCTCTCTCATCTCTCTCTCACCAGCGTCTCTCTCCCGTCTCTCTCTCTCATCAACTCTCTCTCATCATCTTCGCTCTCTCTCTCATCTCTGCTCTCTCTCTCGTCTTGCTCTCTCTCTCTCTCATCTCTGCTCTCGGTCTCTCTCTCTCTCTCTCTCTCTCTCTCTCTCGTCTCTCTCTCTCTCGGCTCGCTCTCTCTCATCTCTGCTCTCGCTCTCTCTCTCATCTCTGCTCTTTCTCTCTCGTCTCGCTCTCTCTCTCATCTCTCGTCTCTCTCTCTCTCTCTCATCTCTGCTCTCTCTCTCTCTCTCTCTCTCTCTCTCTCGTCTCGCTTTCTCTCTCATCTCTCATCTCGCTCTCTCTCTCATCTCTACTCTCTCTCTCTCTCGTCTCGCTCTCTCTCTCTCTCTCGTCTCGCTCTCTCTCATCTCTGCTCTCTCTCTCTTGTCTCGCTCTCTCTCATCTCTCGTCTCGCTCTCTCTCTCTCGTCTCGCTCTCTCTCTCATCTCTCGCTCGTTCTCTCTCTCATCTCTGCTCTCTCTCTCGTTTTCCTTCTCAAACATGTGGTGTATATTTTGATACTTAATGTATGCAAAATTGACTTCAATAAACAGTGACTTCTATACATAATATTTCATATAATTATATATGTTGCAGATGGATTCTGACGAAGTTGGACTTGTTTGTCAAAAACCCTAGTACTTCAAATACGTACGTAGTACTACTAGTACTAGTACTGCGCAATAACTCTGGTAGTGACATCAAGAGATTGAGTATTTAATAATTTATTCACATAATTAAATTAGGCACGGCAAATTAAGTATATAATATATATTCCTTTTTCTATCTTTTGGTAATGATTTTTCGCACCATGCAGCTAACCTAGCTATATATCCATCTATCTTCAGCTTTATTTTTGGGCCTCGTTGATCTACGATCACACACAAATCTATATATGAAAAATTCTATGTATTAATCATTATTACTGTCCTATATTCTATACTCTATTAAAAATATTCTTATACTCTATAAAAAACAATCTCATATAAAAAAAAATTATAAATATGAGATGTGAAAATAAAAAGTTACAATTACTCACATATATATATATATATATATTGGAATCGGCTACATGAACTCGAGTAGATATATTGAATATCAGAGATCGAACCGTGAGCTTTGTTTAATTGTCTCCATGTGTACTCCAGATCAAGAGCGGGGGACATGCCAAATGGAATGCTGAGTAAACCTATGACTCCGTGATTCATGCATCAATAAATTTAATACGATTTGATGCATGATTCAACTAAAGTGCAGCTAGGGAGCAGTACTTGCCCCGGCCGCCCCCAGATCTCGTTTCTTTTCTTAAAGAGTAAAGTAAAGTCGTTTCTTAAAGACTAAATTATACAATCGTTTCTTAAAGAGTAAATTATACCATCGCTTCGTAATCGTTTTGAAAAAAAATAAAATTTATTATTAAAAAATTAATTTTTTATATGAATATTATATTTTATTATTTTTTTCAAAACAATTACGTAACGATTGTATAATTTACGATTGCACGTATCTTTTCACTTTTTTAAATCATGCCCCGTTATTTTCCACACAAAGAAGACCAGATCATGATATTGCAAGAAATTAAAGAGTCCAAGTATGTAGTGCGCGCGCCACATGATGTTAATTATTTGGTCGCTTTAATTTAATTTTATTAGTAGTACTCAAGAAATTAAACCGCAAGCTCTATTTATAATATATATGCACTAATTATACTTTAAAATGACTTGTCATTGATATTTATTATTATATATATATATGGGACTTGCTTGTGCATCACATGATTTAGCGGATAATATTTTTGAGCAATCGCCAAGTAGTTGGCCATGCATGGGTTATTTTATTATTGAAGTCGTCGTGTTTTATTTACCTTTAAACATGATTGACAACCATGCTTGGGTTAGATGCAGTGTACATAGGAAGCTGGCCCTATGCACCAAGACATCGGGCAATAAAAGTCTTTTATAAATTAATATATAGCAGCAAAAAGTCGTCTGAGAAATAAATAACCTATAAATATATAGCACTAAAATACATTCAAGAAATAAAAGCCCAAAATTTTCTAATTAAGCTGCAAAATAAAAATAATAAGTAAATTTTTTTTAAACAAAATCTTAAAATATTTCAAAAAACTTACAAGTAAATTTAAAAATAATCAAGAAAAAATAATTAAGAAATGTATACATTTTAGAAAAATTAAGAATTATAAATATTTTATTTTTAATAAATTCTCTAAATCAATCTTTTTTATTTCGTTGTGTTGTTATATATTTATTTTCTTTTTTTTTAAAAAAAGGGATACATTGTGATTTCATAATAGTTTGTGCGGTAAATGGTTAATTTAAAGATAATTGAAAAATGGGTGATAATTGATCTGGGGTTTTTGAATATTTCACCTTATATATATATAAAATGAAAAAGACCATGGTTTTGACTTTTGGTGTATGACCTCGATTTATATTAATTAATGGGCATTATAATATGCTTAATGGTAATATAACCATGGCATAAGTTTATTTATTGATTAAAAATTAATAGGAAGAATAATGCAGAGCATGAAAACCCACAAATACCCGAAGGCTCTAGAAGCAGTGACACGGTACAACAGAATGGGAAAGGCACGATGGAATTCTCTGGACCACTCTTGTAACAAATTCTGTTATGAAATATTCTCTAGCTGGAATAATTCTCTAACATGTAATAAGTCTCTATAAATATGTTGCAATACTCTGTGATTTGGAATGTACAAAAACTGACCTCAAAAGGTCTCAATGAAAAGAACTCTATCTGATGAGGAATTTCTTCATACAGTAGGCATGCGTTTGTTTTCTTCACGTTAACATGATATCAAGAGCCTCATAAAGACCAATGTCTAGCTCTTTTCCTTCCTTTTTTTTTTTCCTCTCTTCTTTCCTTTTTCCAGCAAACCAAACATGACTTCTGGCTCAGACAAAACCACCGAAACCACCCCACCACCTCCTTCCATCATCAACTTCGTCTCTCACTTCATTACGATTAAGCTGACCATAGAAAACTATTTGCTATGGAAAGCTCAAATCGTCCCTTTCTTCAAAGGCAATGTGCTTTTTGGTCATCTCGACAGCACTACACCTATACCCTCCCCTACTACAAATAACGTTCCTAATCCCGCTTACCATCGCTGGCTTCTTCAAGACCAGCTCATTGTGTCTGCACTAAATGCGTCCCTCTTTGAATAAGTGCTTTCCCAGGTGCTTGATTGCACCATGGCCAAAGAAGTATGGTCTACTCTTCACTCCCTTTTTGCTGCACAATCTTGTGCCCATATAATGCACACCAAATACCAGTTAACCACTCTCAAGAAAGGTTCTGATTCCATCTCCACCTATTTTCAAAAAGCCACGAATCTTTCCTCTTCTCTCAATGCCGCAGGGCAACCTCTCCCCCCTTTGAATTTTCTGTGTATCTCCTTGCTGGGTTGGGTACTGACTATGACTCTATAGTCACCTCTCTCACTACTAGACCCGAACCTTTAACTCCTCAGCAGATATATAGTTTTTTGCTCAATCACGAATCAAGGCTTGCTCACCAAATGCAATCCCTTCTTTCCAATACTTCTTTGGCTGCCAATACCACCTTGTTCAAATCTCCCTCACCTTCTCGTGGTCGAGGCACTCGTGGTTGTGGCCCAAGCGGTCGGGGGATGGGTTGTAGTCCCTCTCCTTTCTTTACTCCTAAGTCAGACACTCGGTCCAATATGGTTTGTCAACTGTGTCTAAAACCTGGCCATACGGCAGTTAGTTGCTGGCACCGTTTCAACTAAACATACCAAGCAGCCCCTCCTCCTTCACTTGCTGCTCACTTAACCACCCTTCATTTTCCCTCAGCTCCACCGAATGCTTGGTTTCCTGACACTGCAGCTACTAACCATTTTACTGCAGATTTCTCCAACTTAAATCTAGACTCAGCAGCTTATCATGGACCTGATCAAGTTAGCATTGGAGATGGCTCCTCTCTTCCAATCAGTCACATTGGTTCAGTGCATCTTCCCACTACCTCTGGCAAATTTCTACTTAGAAAACTTCTTCATGTTCTCTCTTGATATGAACTCCACCAACAATTGTGATGAAACCCGATAACAATGATGGCTTGGAACCCCAAGATCGTATTGACAAGATTTGTTGAGCCTTGACCAGTCACCCAACTAGATGAAAACCAAGACTACGAAGGATTGAAAACGCCACACCAAGAAATCAGAATCAAGGTGATAAGTTTGGAGCTTGAACACCACAAGATTAACTTGATAAGTTCAAAGAGTTCTTTGAAGAACCAAGAGGAACACAAGACCTCACAAAGACAAATAAGCTTCTGAAATTTCAAATCTGATATTAAAACTCGAAATAACCCCTCTATATACTTGGAACAACCCTCCAAGAATAGGAAAAGTCATAACTACAGCTTTAAAAGCAACACAAATATTAACATAACAAGTCCCACGATTTTTAGGCCTCTTGGACTTCTAGAGGCAGCCAGAAATGACTAAATGACTAAATTCAATGTATTTCAGGTACCCAGACAAGACCAACTTCATTCACCTATTTAATATTCTTGAAACTTAACAAATTCACGTCCTTTAATGGACAGATCATTCATCATATTTCTACGTGCTAATTAGCCTCTTCAATTGCCTTGATGACATGGACTAAGTCTTGAATATTATTTGAGCCCATCTTGATCTTTTTAGAATCAGCCCAATTCTCTTGGATTAGCCCATTTAGTGCTTCCTTGAAACGTTTGGCTCTAAGTCTTGTAACAGGGCCACTAGGAAGTGACAAAGGGTCTTGTGCAAATTCAGCTTCATTCCCACTTGTATGATCATCATGTCCAGCTCATTGGTTTGCATCACCTCTATTTCCCGTAACTTATTGTCTATGCATCAATTTTGTGTTGATAACTCTTTATATTTTGAATTTCATTCCTCTCATTTTCTTGTGAATGATTTACAAACCAAGGAGGTAGTTCTTCAGGGAACCGTTGAAGATGGGCTCTATGTACTTCCGGTTGATGCCACTGCCACTAACTCCACTGTCTTTCCACAAGCTTACTTGGATGAACGGACTACTCCAAACATTTGGCATTCCCGGCTTGGTCACCCATCCTCTCGTGTTACCTCATTTACACTTAAAAACTTTCAGCTTCCAACAACTAGTAGCAAGAGCTTCACATCCTGTTCAGCTTCTTCCCAAGCAAAATCACATGCACTTCCCCACCCCCCTCCACCTCACAATCTCACACACCTTTTGAACTTTTGTTTATGGACGTTTGGGGGTCAGCACCCATAATATCCACTTTGGGCTCTCGCTACTATTTAGCCATTGTAGATGACTTTACCAAATACATTTGGATATTTCCTCTTCAATCTAAATCTGATGTCTCAACTGTTTTTCTTGCCTTTTTGAATTATGTTCAAAATTGTTTCTCCTCTAAAATAATTTCTGTGCAATCAGAATGGGGAGGTGAATTTCGTCCCCTCTCCGCAATCTTAAAAAAATTTGGGATTAATCAGAGAATCATAGCTCCTCATTCACATGCCCAAAATGGTAGCATTGAAAGACGTCATCATCATATTGTCGAAATCGGACTTTCTCTTTTAGCACATGCGTCAGTTCCTACCAAATAATGGTCTACCGCATTCCAAACGACAGTTTTTCTAATTAATCAAATGCCCACTCCTATTCTTAATAACATGTCTCCTTTTAAAAAATTATTCCATAAAATACCTGATTACAAATTTTTGAGGACTTTTGGGTCGGCTTGTTGGCCTCATTTGCGCCCCTTTAATAGACACAAAATAAAACTTAGGTCCCAACTTTGTGTCTTTATGGGCTATAGTCCAGATCATAAAGCCTACAATTATTTGCATATCCCGTCAGGCCGTGTATATATTTCACGAGATGTGAAGTTTGATGAAATTCTATTCCTATTTGCCCACCTACCCAGCATGGGTTCCCCATCACACGGGCCTCACTCTTTTACTCTTCCAAATATACCTCAGTCCAGCCCATCACTTCCTCTGCACATCATTTCACCTACTCTTCCTCATTCCGCTCCTGGGCCTCCTCCTATCACTAAAGTCCACTCTCCCTCAAGCCCATCCTCTTCTCAACCCATCTCACCATACTCTCAAACCCTACTCGATCCATCTCAATCATCCCCATCGCAAACTCTATCTTCTCCTTCATCTGCTCCCATTCCTTCTAATCCTGATATTCTTGCACCGACCTCTCTTCCCACCGAACAAACCTCATGCCGTCCAAATCAAAACACACCTCAGCCTTCTCGTCCGATGGTTACCCGTCTCAAAGCTCACAAGACCTTTCCTCTTCAACGATCCGACGGCACGGTACCTTGGCCCACTAAACCGTCTCTCTTTCTCACTGTCTCTAGACCCACAAACATTCCAGAAGAGCCTACCTCCTTCACTGAGGCCTCTAGGTATCCTGAATGGAGATTTTCCATGGAGGCCGAATTTCAAGCCCTTCTCAGCAATCAAACGTGGGAGTTGGTACCTTTCTCTTCCTCTTTCAATGTATTAGGTTCTAGGTGGGTTCTTAAAACAAAAAGACTTGCTGATGGTACCCTAGAACGTCGTAAAGCATGACTTGTGGCTAAGGGATATCATTAGCAAGCCGGTTTGGATTACACTGATACATTTAGCCCAGTAGTGAAACCTGTCACTATCCGTTTACTCATTTCCCTTACTGTGTCGTCCAAGTGGCTGTTGCATCAACTAGATATACAGAACGCATTTTTACATGGTGATTTGCAAGAATCTGTTTACATGCAGCAACCTTCAGGGTTTGTACATCCTGATCTGCCTACACACGTTTGTAAGTTGAAAAAGTCCATTTATGGACTTAAATAAGCCCCCAGGGCTTGGTTTTCAAAACTAAGTGATCGACTTCTCACACTCGATTTTCAGAGTTCTAAGTCTGACTCGTCTCTTTTTATTCTTCAAAATGCTTCCACTGCCATTTACATTTTAATTTATGTTGATGATATTATTGTGACTGGTACAAATTCTTCTGTTATTTATGAGTTTATCACTACTCTTAGACTTTATTTTCCTGTCAAAGATTTAGGACCTCTGCATTTTTTCTTAGGTATTGAAGTCTGTCGCACTGCCTATAGTTTGTTCTTGTCTCAGTCTCGTTACATTTCAGATCTCCTTCTTCGCACTAATATGCATAAGTCCAAACCTGTCTTGACTCCCATGTCATCAACTCTGAAACTCACTGCACTAGATAGTCCTTCTTTTGAAGATCCTGGTTTGTATAGAAGTGTAGTGGGTAGTCTTCAATATCAGGCTTTCACTAGGCCAGATATATCCTTCTCGGTTAATAAAGTTTGTTAGTATATACATAATCCTTGTGTCTCTCATTGGCAAGCTGTGAAACGCATTTTGCGTTATTTACGGCTAACTGAAAATTTTGGTCTTCATTTTTCCTCTTCTTCTTCCCTTACACTCTCGGCCTACTCCGATGCTGACTAGGCAGGTTGCCCTGATGATCGCAAGTCCACAGGAGGCTTCTACATCTATTTTTGTAAACATATAATTTCTTGAGGATCTAAAAAGCATCCTACAATTGTTCGTTCCTCTACTGAGGCCTAGTATAAAGCTGTTGCAAATACAGCTTGTGAGGTCTTGTGGTTACAATCTCTTTTGAAAGAACTTGGTATTTTTCTTTCGGATCCCCCAACATTATGGTGTGACAACTTGGGGGCCACTTATCTATCTATGAATCCTGTTATGCATTCTCGAACTAAACATGTTGAACTTGACTATCACTTTATTCGTGAAAGAGTGACTGCCAAAACTCTCAAAGTCTCCTTTATTTCTAGCAAGGATCAGCTTGCTGATATTCTCACAAAACCACTTTCAACGACTCGGTTCAATCTACTGCGATCAAGTCTCACCATTGCCATGGTACCGCTTGAAGAATAATGCAGAGCATGAAAACACACAAATACCCGAAGGCTCTAGAAGCAGTGACACGGTACAACAGAAAGGGAAAGGCACAATGAAATTCTCTGGATCACTCTTGTAACAAATTCTGTTATGAAATATTCTCTAGCCGGAATAATTCTCTGACATGTAATAAGTCTCTATAAATATGCCGCAATACTTTGTGATTTGGAATGTACAAAAACTGACCTCAAAAGGTCTCAATGAAAATAACTCTGTATGATGAGGAATTTCTTCATGTAGTAGGCATGCGTTTGTTTTCTTCACGTTAACAAAAATAAATTACAACATTTGCTATCTTAAAAAGAGTACCATGCAGGTGGTGAAGTAGTTAGAATATTGTATTTACATGTATAGATTTTAACGAATATAATATTAGAATTGGAGGAATTCGTAATACCATCTCTCATTTTTGTTCTAATTAATATTTCTAACAATTTTTTAAAACTAATGAAAATAATAATTCTTCAATTTTTGATCTATGTAATTAGTATGGATATATAGTCATAGTTTACAGAATTGATAATATTAGAATTGTATCGACAAAATATCCGTTTACGTTTACTAATATATATATGCACCCAATTTCTGTGGTATAAGGAAGAGACAAACTGGTACGGATAAGATCAACCAAATCACGTTGTCATTCTTCCCAAATTACATTATGTGACGCAGAAGTGGCATCTAGTAAT
The DNA here is from genome assembly GCF_004785595.1 of Juglans microcarpa x Juglans regia. Taxonomy (NCBI): domain Eukaryota; kingdom Viridiplantae; phylum Streptophyta; class Magnoliopsida; order Fagales; family Juglandaceae; genus Juglans; species Juglans microcarpa x Juglans regia. The sequence continues at coordinate 691,177 of NC_054603.1, read as the reverse complement.
AAAACAATATTATTAATATATCCGCTTCATTTTATTTATTCATTTTGAGTGCTCATATATTTATTTTATTTTTAAAATTTATTTATTTATTTATTAATTAAGAAAATATTTAATGTATCTTTTAGTTTTTAAAAATATTAAAAAAATAAAAAATAAAATAAAATTTATACTAATAGACACACCTCACAGCAGGACGGCACAGTAATACTACTCGAGAAATAATTGAATCTGTTCTTTTGCGCACGGGTTTTACTTGCTCTTATATTATTATTATTATTATTTTCTATTTTCTAGTTTTACATGATGGCCACTGCAAACGAAAAAATATATATATACCGCTGATCAACTCAATCACTTCTCCGACAATATATAATTATAGCGTCCAATACATAAACCTCCCGTCCGTCTTTTGTCTCTCTCGGTATAATTTATTCTCTCTCCTTCCCCCGTTACTTTGTTTTTTTTTTTCCTTCGTTTTTTTTTTCCTTCTGTTGATGGATCTTGAAGTTGAAGCTTCCTGGTTTTCGCAGTTTCTTCAACCCCGCTATTGTTTTCTTGTATTCTCTTTCGTAATATGCAATTCTCTCCTGCTCTACCTGGTTAGACTAAAGCCTTGGTGCAACTGTGAGATTTGTCATAGTTATCTCACGTCGAATTGGTCCAAACAATTTGATAATCTTTGTGATTGGTACGCTCATCTTCTGAAAAACTCTCCTAGTAAAACCATCCACATACATGTTCTCCGAAACACGATCACTGCTAACCCCGATAATGTCGAGTATATGCTCAGAACAAGATTTGAGAATTACCCAAAAGGCAAACCTTTCTCCACGATCTTGGGTGACTTTCTGGGTCGAGGTATATTCAACGTGGACGGGGACCTATGGAGTTTCCAGAGAAAGATGGCGAATCTAGAGCTCAACAAGTCCTCCATAGTATCGTATGCATTCAATATTTTCAATTGCGAGATTAAAAGCCGACTTGTCCCTCTTTTATACTTGGTTGCAGGCAAAAAGGATGGAGTTTTGGATTTACAAGACGTGTTTCGAAGATTCTCCTTTGATTGCATATGCCAATTCTCATTTGGGTTGGACCCTAGCTGCCTCGAGTTGTCACTACCCATGTCTGAATTCGCTGTTTCCTTTGACCTTGCATCAAAATTGTCTGCTGAGAGAGCCATGTCTGTGTCCCCGATTTTATGGAAGATCAAACGGAAGCTCAATATAGGCAGTGAGAAGAAATTAAGAGAAGCTGTTAGAGTGATCAACATCTTGGCACAGGAGGTCATAAGGCAGAAGCGGACACTGGGATTTTCCAATCATAAAGATCTTTTGTCCCGGTTCATGGGCGCTGTAAATGATGAACCATATCTGAGAGACATCGTCATAAGCTTCCTCTTAGCTGGCCGTGACACTGTTGCATCAGCCTTGACTAGCTTCTTCTGGCTATTGGCAAACCACCCGCACGTGGAGTCAGAAATCCGGCTCGAGGCAGACCGAGTCATCGGAGCAAACCAGGAGCTCAAAAGCTTCCAACAGCTGCGAGAGCTCCATTATTTACAAGCTGCAGTTTATGAGAGTATGAGACTCTATCCTCCGATACAATACGATTCAAAGTTTTGTCAAGAGGATGATGTCCTTCCTGATGGGACGTATGTGAGGGGAGGCACTAGGGTTACTTACCATCCCTACGCAATGGGTCGGATTGAAGAAATCTGGGGTCCAGATTGTTTAGAATTCAGGCCAGAAAGGTGGTTGAAGGATGGTGTATTCTTTCCAGCAAACCCTTTTAAGTACCCAGTTTTCCAAGCTGGAGTTAGGGTCTGTTTGGGCAAAGAAATGGCTCTGGTGGAGCTAAAATGTCTCGCTCTTTCATTGGTTAGGAGATTCCACATCGACTTGGCGACACCGGGCCGCTCTCCCCTGTTCTCTCCCGGGCTCACCTCCTCTTTTAGAGGCGGACTACCGGTCTTGGTACGGGAAAGATCAGAAACACCTTTATAATTCACAAATATATCTATCTGTATTAAGTTTTATTCCTGAAGATTGAAAATATTGTGTGTAGCTGAGCAACAATGAAGTATCAGGTTTTAGTGTATGAGAGAAATGTGACGTGGGATTTTATGGTCAAGTTCATGGGCTACATATATCAAGTACCAGAAACACGTCTGCAGGTTGGAGTCGGCCGGACTTTTATCTTGTTGTACCGTATGATTGTGTAGCTGGTGTTTCTTGACAGTGCAGGTAGAGATATATAAGACATTCCTTCATGGAATCTTTTAGACGTTCTGCCAATTTTAGTGCACTTCATAAGCTCCAAAATTTGACTTATTAGGTTGCGAGGAATATGAATATATATAAATTAATATATAAAGCGTGTACTCGATCGTGTGATTCTTGTGTATATGTATGTGCGTGTGTATATATTACTTAGCTGAGTTTGGTTTAGCTTTAGACTTTTTTTAATATTTAAATACTCAACTTTTAAGTTATTAAATTAATTTCAATTCAAAAATTCTTTACACGTAAAATTTACAGGACCACAACCTTTTTCAACTCACTTCTTTACACACGTGATCCATAATCTTTTTTAACTTCTTCTAAATACATTTAAATTCATCTTAATATACAAACACATTTAAACTCATCTTAGGTGAGCTCCACATAACTCACTACACTATCTCAACTCATTACTATTCATAGAGAACTTAACTTAACTCAACTCAGTTTAACATCCAAACGCATCATTAATTGTTGTTTGGAACTTTAATCTTGGATTATGTTTACTGCAACCCCACTAATGAATACCGAAGACCCTAGGTTTGTGAGATGAGAATTTTTTATTTTAGATGAAAGTTTAAAATATTATTATTGTTTTAAAATTTAAAAAAATTGAATTGAGATTTAAAATAATTGAATTGTTTATTATATTTTGTGTGAGAGTTTAAAAAAATTGTAATGATAAGATAAAATGAGATGAAAATTTTGTATCTTTATCTCATGCTCCACACACGTGTTACAATGAGATTATTATCTGGGAATATATAATATGCGCACGTATCTGGCATGTAGAACGACTACATGCATGCTGCCAGTTACAGCTAGCTTTTGGCATTTCACCAAACAATTAAAATTCGAATTAGCCTCCGCATGCTAGCCATATATTGATTATAATTTGGTAACTCTAGAATTTAAAATAAATATGGATAGAAGTTACTGTTAAGAATAACCATTTTGTATATTAATGTGGCATCATCTAGACCACACATATCTTAAATATAAAATAAAAAAATAAAAAATTAAAAGCAGTCATGTAATGAGTGTAAAATATATACTGTTATAATAATTTCTCTCTAATATTACTCCAGAATTTATCATTGAAACTTAAGTGAAGTCGGTACTAATCCCTGGCCAGAACAAAACAGTTTGATTATAATCTATTAGAAGTTTTGTACGTTGTAAAGTTGTAATTAATTGGATGCTACACGGAAACAGATCCTCTAACTACATGATGATGATCATGATACAATAATGGCCCATGCATGCATAAATGTACGTGACATGACCAGGTATCCAACTCCTATCATCACTAGCCTCTCATTTTCGGGAGACCTGCCACTAATTAATTAGAGTACTAGTGTGCCGGCCTCATGATTACAGAGGACAAATATTCCTGAATCCCGGCCACTCATCAGATCACATCTTTGTTTTGTAGGATACGCGACTTTAGCATTCAACTGAGAATTGTTGATCTAATCGGACCAGAGGTTCATGATCAAGTCGTCATCAATCCTTTTTGGAGATGTGAAATGATTTTAATATACATACATACATATATATATATATATATATATATTAAGAAGATGAGAGTATATCAATTCTAATTTATAATAGAAAAAAAATCAACCGAACGCCTGATGATTACAAATAATAAAAAAATATATTCAAATTCAGGTATTAAAAAAATACAAGACCCAAAGTAAAATCACAAAACATTATATAAAATATTAAATGCAAAATTTTAATAAATAAAAAACCAAAATAAGATAACATACCTGCATGAAAATCAAGATAAAGAAAACTTGTAGCATACCTTTATTGATAGCGAATTAAAAGGAAACATGTGGATCCATGCGAATAGCTCTCATAATGTTTTTGGAAAGATTATTTTTATTATTAAATAAGAAGGCCATACCTTTAGTGCCCATTTTGGCTAATTTGTAAGCAATGTGATTTGTATCCCTAAAAGTAAGATGTAGCCTCACCACCCTCCATTGAGCTGTCAATCATGCCTCGTTTCAGTACCTCTAACTCTTTCAAGGAACTTACCCATCTTTTTCCGACCAATTAACCACAAGTTTTGAATCAGATTCAACCTCAATGTGGGTTATATTCATCTGAGCACATAATCTGAGACCATCTGAGAAGGCTTTGATCTTAGCAACACTGTTGAAATTTATACCATAAAACCTAACAAAAGCAAAGATCATTTTGCCATCCGCATCTCGAAGAATACTACCACCTCCGCTTCTGCCTGGATTACCAAGATTGCTTCCATCAACATTAAGTTTCACAAAACCATGTGTTCGGCGCATCCACTTCAAACCCTGAATATTCTTTCTCTGTACAAGCGTCTTCATTAGACCTAGTTGCTATAAAATCACATCATCTGAGCATTTAATGAATGACTTATTCTTTTTTTGTGTGGATAATTTGAGCCAACAAATTCTTGACTTTATTAAACACTTGCTCTCTTGTTTCAACAATCTCTTCCATTTGAGCTTCAGTACATCTATATAACCATAGGAACCAATTGATTAAAGATGAAAGAATGCCAATTACTACATTGATATGTGAGACTGCCTGAGCCTTGGATATCTATTGATGAATTTTACCACCCTATGTACAAGTTGGCCCAAATTTTAGACCCAACGCTGCCTTAAAATAATTCCAAACAATTGACCTTAATTGGAATCATTAGAGCAGACTTTTAATATATATATATATATATATATATATATAATTCAAGAGTAATTATTACTTAGGTTAGGTACATGATAATTAGTCCCTAGATCATATTCTGATTTTCTTTTTTCCACTTGATTTTTAATTTATCAACGATCCCTAGCTACCTAATTAGTCATATTAATTTCTTAAATGCACTACAAAAAATTTTCCCTTTTGGGGTGAGTACTATTCGCCGCAAAAAGCATACTTTTTGCCGCAAAACATTTCACCCAACCGAAATTCGTTCGCGGCAAATTGGCCGAGAATAAATCATATGTGTTGATCAATTAAGGTGACCTTTGGATTTCGTCATATAGGATATCTTTTGCCATGAAAACATTTCATCGAAAATAATACTTTTTACGAGAGGTAGAAGCATTTTTGCTGCTAGCTTAGTTTTCCAGAAACAATTATTTGCGGCGAGTAGTATTCACTGCAAATAATGATAAACATTTAAAAAAATATCTGCGGCAAATCCTAATTCACTGCAAAGAACAATTATCCCAATATATATATATATATATATAAATGCATAAAACCGTATTCATCAAAATCCAAGCCATGCACTAATTTTATATTTCAAGGAAAATCAATAAAAATCCAAGCACAAAAAAAAATTAACCAAAAGAATAAAACTAAATGTCCTCTAAAAAGTAAACATCATATAAAAGTTAAAGATGCAAACATGACATGCCATAGATTTCATCCGTATCATTGACAAAACATCCTTAGAAATATGTTTGCAATAGATTCACCAAATGCAATCTTAGATAAGTTTTGCTTCCGGTTAAATTTATTTCATCCATTAGTTGTTGGCTCAAAATTAGCATCTGGTCTACATGATTTCTGTGTAAACAAATGCAATGGATGAATAAAAGAAACAACATCAAAGCTATAATGTGCACATATGAGTTTCACATATAGTCACGACAACTTAGAAACTGAATGATACAAACATTAAACCAACAAAATTGCATGTCTTTTTAGATGTTGAACCTCTTGTTTATGATTCTTGAATGAAAAAGTCTGAGAGAATGCAATGAGTCCAACCAAAACAAACATAAAACTTTAGGCTCCAACATAAAAACTGAATGATACAAACATTAAAAAAAACCAACTTATTTTGTTATATATTACACACTATAGAGCCTAAACCAAAGTCTTGTTTGTTCAAAATCCTTAAGATCATCAAAATTATACAAGAATTACAAGAGAAAACAAAAGTAAAATGAAAGTCTCAAGATCCAAACCAGCAAAATTAGATTGAGAGACTCACCTCCTTAGCGAGGGTAGTTTGGCTACATCCTCAAGATCATGTTCTGCTTTTGGGAAGTAGTGAGAACATCATCATTTGTCATTTGTGGTGCCCCATGATTTGGGTAGCAAAAGATGGTATTACTTACTCTTTATTTGATAAAATTACGGCCTTTATCTCTCCATACAACCAATCCTCCAATAGGTCTTAGACAGTGTTGTAATACTACAGCAGTCCAATATGCTGAGACCATAGTGCGACTAGTTACCATTGTGACCCAATAGAAGTCATTATTTAGACCCTGATCTTCATCCTTGTAATGTCTCTCAAATTTCCTAAATATCCTCAACATGTATTGGAGTTGTATATATTGGGTGAAATTCCACCACCACAGGGCTGGTTGTAACATTTTGAGACTCTAAAACTCTCTGTTAGAGCCAAATTATGTTAGGATCCAAACATGAGGCTCTAGAGTGGCATTAAACTCTACAAAGATTAGTACACACAAACCACGGATTAGAGGGTCCTAGAAGTCACCAAGAACCCAAGTGTATGCTTGCTAGAAATTACATTTCTGCACATGAGCCTGATCAAGTGTAGTAATGGGCAACAACCTTAATTTCTAGAGATTACTACCCTCCTCAGCGTGCATTTATTTGATTACATGTGAATTCAATATTTCACTGCAGCTAGAGCTAGCACAATCCCAAAATCCATGGAGAAGGAAATTATATTAAATATTTGGCAGATGCATGCAGTAGCTTCCCATGTTCATTAGTATCCACTTCATGTCCTTGTTATTTATTGGAATTACTTTCATAGAAGATGTAAAAATAGTATATTTTCAAAGGTTTCCTTTGAGAAAATTTTAAGGGTTAAATCAGATAAAACCCTATATTAACTAAAACCAGATAAAACCCACTTTCATGAACTCTCAGATGTATATCTCCCAAAACAACATTCGACAAAACTCCAAAAACCCCAAATCAATTCTAAATCAGTGTCTAAAAACTAATCCAAACCCATCCTTCAACATCAAAAAGTCTCTAATGTAGATAAAGCACTGCAATTCGTAGCAGATTCACAATCAATTTGTAACAGTAGATTCACAATCAATCATGGAGAATATCCAAAAAAAAAAAGCAAACTTACCCAAACAGTACACAGGAACTCCAAATCTATGAAATCAAAATAAACATAGATGAAGGCAATAACACTTTGCTCAGATGAAATGCTTGCAATACATATACCTAAAATGGGAGGGAAAAAATTTGAAAAACACAGACCCATTCATTGAGCAGCAGCCCCTCATCCACATTCTGGTCGAGATCCCCCACATACGATGATAAAATCTAGAGAGAGATAATTAGGGCGAAATAGAGAGTGAGAGAAACGGATGGAGAGAGATAAAGGAGAGGGAGAGAGAGAGAAAGATATGCGCACATATAGAGCAGAAGATAGAGAAAGAAACAGATGGAGGATTGAGAGACTCACCTCCTCAGCGAGGTGGCAATGGCACGGCAGCAGGCATGGCTTAGGAAGGGCGGCAACAAACTCACAGAGAATAGAGAGGGAGTATCGAGCTGGGGGAAAAGAAAAAATGGGGAGAAGGAAAAGAAATAATGGGAAAAAGAAAGAAGGGGAATTCGCGTAAGATTTTATCATGACATTTTGCTGCGGTTAACAATCGCCGCAAATATAGCTGTCGTCAAAGATTCATAACGTGCTATGTCGAGGTTGTATCTGACGATTCTATTTGCGGCGGCATATTATAGTAGCAAATAGACTTTTTAGTAGTAATTTTTTCGCTCTATAGAAGAAAAACATGGATACAATAAAAGAAACCGCTTTTGCTGTCTAATTGTTGCTGGCCACAATTTTTTTTAGCCGCATAAACGGTTTTTTCTTGAAGTGATAATTAGAAGCAGTTGTCAAGTTTTTGTTAAAAATTGACAAACGTCCGCATAATTAGGTTAGGTTATTTGGCGATCGATCAGGACTTGCTACAAATCCTACAATATTCCTACTTTTATTAAAAGTAACCATTGGACCGATGAAGTCTTGGGGAGAAGTATTGGGTGGGAAAAGTCGTCTGACATGATCGATGAATGAGAAATAATCTGTACTTTTAGATTCACTTTTTATAAAGAGTTTGTATGCGATTTATATATTTAAGATTTATATATAATAGTATTATTGATAAATTGAGTAAGGAATCAAAAACCGTTAAAAATATTTTAATGGTTACTCCTTATATATATCATATTGTGATTGATGATCGTCTAGGTTCGAAGTGCCATCCATCGACGTGTCGTTAATTTGAACATATATAATTAACAGCAATTATTTGTTTCTAAATGCATGTTTTTTCTTTTTATTTAAGAAAAATAGAGTAAGTAGTTAATGCAAGATCTTTCTCATGATCTCATGTCTTGTATGGCTTTTTTGGGATTCAATGAATGATCTTAATTGAGCTAATATAATAGCGCATGATGCATGATGATCATGCATAGAAAGCCAATAATCTGACCGTATGCATCTGCTCGCGCGATCTGATCGCGTGAATCGCGTGATCGTGTAACTTTCTTTTTTTCTATCTTTGAACTTTTGTTCGCAATTATATATATATATATATATATATATATACATATATATATATATATATATTTATAGGACCGATCTTAAGGTCAGGAGATTGTTTGCACTCGAGTTTTCTTCTCTTTCCGCCTATATTATACCATTTTGTTTGGAGCTTGGACCTGCGTAATCCGACACACCTTCAAATTAAAACTAAAAAGAACAGAGAAAGAAAGAATCTTCATGAATATTCTACTAACTTAAACATGTTGAATATATAATTTCGAGTGGTTCACTTTTCCGTGCTAAAGTGAACCACTCTCTATTCTAGCTACTAACTAGATCTAATATATAAAGAATACCCTCCCTGCCAAAGTGAGTGGCCGATTTCGTTCACTTTTCCAATATATAAATATATGTGTGTGTGTGTCATGTGTTTAAACTTAAAGTCTTAAAAGATGTTGTACTGTCAGGCCTATCTTTCGAATTCCTTTTCTTTTCCATTGATAACAGTCTCTGTACATTAATGGAGATCAAGTAAAGTTCGCTATGTGGTTATTAATTAACCTAGCTAAGTTAGCTAGGGCATTACATTTTCTGTTACACCTCAGCATGCCAGGGGAATGGTACTCTAGGTTCGAAACGCAAAACCCCAAAAAACCCCGAGAAGTAGAAAGAATATATATTGAGAATCACCATGGGCGCGCGCGCGTATGGGGGAAAGATTTTTTTATGGATGAACGTGCCAAATGAACGACGATGAGGACCATGAACGTAGCAGAGAATCCAACGGGCTCGGCGTGCTGAGGATTGCGGCAATGGCCCCAAGGTTACGGTTTCCCCGTCGATCATTGGTGCATGCATGGTAATCACTTCAGGGCCACGGACACGATTTTTCAGCTCGGTTACATGCATGCATAATTAATATATAATTAATTATATATACAATAATAATTTGTATAAATCCGATTGAGCTAGATAGGAATGCAGATCGTAATTTGGAAAAACATTATTAATTAATGCTCATGCGGAGGAAGCTGCTAGCATTTAAGGGAAGTACAAATTAATTTTCTTGATCTGCAGCTGTTCTTAAAGTACATTAGATCTTCCTTTTTCTTTTTTCGTTATACAAATAATTTCTGCCAATATAATTCGTGAATGTAACCATTTGACTAATTGCACGTACGGATACTCAATTGATGATCAAGGAGGAACCGTCTTGACCGGCGGTGCTTATACATCTGTGGAAACCGTTCATATATAGGAGTAATTGGCTCTGAACGTACGTATAACGATATGGATATTGTTGTACAACATTAAACTCGTTGGCTAGCTGTCTGGTAGTACTGTCAAGCGTGAACTGTAATATTACTGATCATTGACTGTTTGTATGCAGGATTTATGCATTGGGGCAGAAGGTTTTATAAAAAAAGTAACCTTGGATACAAACTTCAAATAGATGAGTTTATATAAGTTATTTATAAAATAATGGGTCTCGTGCACTAATAAAAAATAGTTTTTTCTACGTTTTTTTAGATGCGGTGTACTTTTTTATAAGGGTTTTGAGTTCTATTTGAGACTTATACAAATAATTTCTCTTATAAAAATTTGTAGATACAAAAAAAATCAAAGATTAGTTAAAAGTGTATATAAGTATACAGTAAGTTTAAGTTTGAATGTAGAACAAAAAATAAGAATATTTAATATGTAAATTGATCTCAACGTCCTTTTAACTAATGAAGAACATTAATTATCACATTCATTATAAATATTGGGCCGCATGTATATGATTTATGGAGAATAAAACATATTTAAGATTAAAAAATCCATACTCTTTTATTATGTGAACAATATTAGACAGTAATAAATAATTACGTGATAAATTTCAAATGACTCATTTTATATAAAAATGTCTGTCAATATATAACTAAAGAAATTTACGTGATAAATTAAGAACATATAAGATTTAGATTATTTTGAGGCAGGACCATGCAAGTTATACGTACGTGCGTACCTAATTAATTGTGTGTAGTACTATTGGCCGTAGTTGAAGTGGGAGCTGGCCGTGAAAAAGTCTCTTTCTTGGTTAGTTGCTTTCTCACTTTCACGCGAATGAATCTAGCTTGCTATTTATGGACCGAAGATCCAAAATCTAAGCCACCATATTCTCGATCTGAAACAGAAAGTATTCTCTTGCCACTATGTTCGTTCATCAGTCAAGATGATCTGGTTCCTCAGCATACTTTTCGCAGAGATCAGTGAGGTAAGAACTACGTACGTAGCATCATATATAACGCAGGAGCAGTGATGTACAGTTATATATAAGCTGATCTTACACTCCCAATCACTCTGAGGAAAACACCACCTACTACCTTTACTTTTGAGAGACTGTCGATATTACAACAAAAGATGTTGCAAAATATGCTGGTGCTTGTGTTAAGTCTCCATCTCGTAACGATATCGTTGGCCCGTGGCCCAAATGCCCATGAAAGAAAGGTACGTACGTACATCTTTAGAGTTTGAGCACTTCTCTGCATGCATGGAATGGACTAGTGATTGGTTGACCAACTGGACTGTAGCTGAATCCTTCTCTCTCTTTCTCTCTCTCTCTCTCTCTCTCTCTCTCTCTTCGTTGAAAAAACAGTATGAATTTGAAAACTAACTTTTGATTAACAACAGCCGTACATCGTGTACATGGGAGAACTCCGGCCTGGAGCAAAAACTTCGGCCATGGACGATCACCACAACCTGCTTTCCACGGCGATTGGAGAGTACTGGATCGGAACCTTGCTTCAAACTATTTGCAATATTGTTAAATTCTTTTCAGTGAGCAATTCTAAATTTCTAATCATTCTGCAGTACTATTAACTGATATTTAATTTTTGCAGTGAGAAAGTAGCTAGAGAATCCAGAATATATAGCTATGGAAAGAGCTTCAATGGGTTCGCAGCCAGGCTATTGCCCCAGGAAGTAAAGAGATTATCAGGTTTGTATATATAAAAAGAAATTAAGCCCGAGATCTCAAGTCCCAAGATTGATGATGTTATCATTTTCTTTGATATATATACACTAGATATATATAAGCTTGAATTGACTTGCAGATGAAGAAAGAGTTGTATCGGTGTTTCCAAACACATTGCGCCAACTTCATACAACGAGATCTTGGGATTTCTTGGGAATGCCCACAACATTGAAAAAAAGAAACTCCGTAATAGAAAGCAATATCATTGTTGGCATGTTGGATACAGGTTGGTATTTAAAATATTTTCCTCCTCGACACCATAGATATACGGGAGTTTCTCTCAGACAAAAATTAACCAACTTTAACGTTTTATGATCTATTATTTTCATAGGAATTTGGGTTCAATCTCCAAGTTTTAACGATAAAGGCTACGGGCCAATCCCAGCTAAATGGAAGGGCAAATGTGTCAAGGGTGCCAACTTCACTAGCTGCAATAGGTAAACTTATTGTTCTGAGTCATTCTGCTAGTCTTAGCACGCCACGTGTATTCTTCTTAATATTATTATTGTTTTAAAATTTAAAAAAGTTAGATTAAAATTTGAAAAAATTAAATTTGTTATTATATTTTATACGGAGATTTGAAAAAAATATAACGATGAAATGAGAAGAGAATTTTATATTTTGTCCTGTCATCCAAACCAGCCACGTACCTGATGTATAGTTTTTCTCAAATTTTTTTTTTTTTTTTTTCTCGTGGGCTTACGTACAGAAAAGTGATAGGTGCAAAATACTTCAACCTGGACGCCAGCGACCCTGATATGGGGAATCCTAGTCCGGTGGATAACGATGGCCATGGTACTCACACTTCCTCCACTGCAGCCGGCGTACATGTCAGGGGCGCCAGTCTGTATGGCATAGCCAAAGGCACGGCACGTGGTGGCGTACCATCAGCGCGTATAGCAATGTACAAAGTATGCTGGTCCGTCGGTTGCAGCGACATGGATCTCTTGGCAGGGTTTGACGAAGCCATTGCTGATGGGGTCGATTTGATATCGGTCTCTATAGCAGGTCCGCCCAGGGACCTCTTTGAGGACCCGATTGCCATTGGAGCTTTTCATGCTATGAAGAAAGGGATTCTGACTTCGTGCTCAGCCGGGAACGATGGGCCTTACAGTTATACGGTGCAGAATGTTGCTCCCTGGATCATGACCGTGGCTGCCAGTGGCATTGATAGGCAATTCAAGACGGAGGTTAATCTGGGTAGTGGCGAGAAATTTTCTGTAACTCTCTATCTCTCTCTCTCTCTCTCTCTCGATCCGTGTTTGCAATAAGCTTCAGATCATCACTTATAGGGTATTGTTTTATTCGTTTGTTGGCAGGGAATTGCTATAAATACGTTTACCCCAAAGAAAAAGACGTACCCTTTAACAAGTGGAGCCCATTCAGTTAATATCAGTGGAGATTTCTATGGGAATGCCAGGTATGAGATTTCAGATTGAGTTGTAATGGTGCTGAAATTTAAAAATCACGTACTTTTTGAATGGTTCTTAAAGTATTATAATTAATTATAAGTTGATGATGAATCCAATTAATAATTTGAGTGTGAAATGATCATGATAGTGCCTGTGACTATGGGACTCTAGACAAGAATAAGGTGAAGGGAAAGATCGTGTTCTGTCAGGGAAGCAGCGGCCCTGATTACACCATCAAAGAGTTAGGTGGTGCCGGAACGATCATGGTGCTTGATGAAGAGACGGATATAGCCTTCACCACTCTAGTCCCAGGGACATTTGTCCTCCCCAAGGATGGCAAAAAGATTGATCAGTACATTAATTCCACCAAGTATGTTTGTTAATTTCAATACCGTGCACCTTCACATAATAGATCAATATACAGCTTTTACTTTCCTTGAACTGTGCTACTATAAATATATATATATAGTCACTACCCATTTTCAAAAAACAAAATAAACCTTATTTTAAAGAAAAACAAAAGAAAAAAAGGAATATGGCCCATGGAAGATGTTGATCCACGACAGATGTTGCGAACAACTTTGTTTGTTTAGTAGGTGTTAGTTTGAGAGAATGAATTGTATGCTTTCCATGAGTTTTTGTAGAAGATGTCTGGTCATTGTGAGCAGAGTTGTATCTGTTAAACAGATACCTGTTGTGAAGGGCACCATTGCAGCTATAAAGGGATGTGGTAGTGCTGGATTTGACCATTGGATTCTCTTGAAACGAAATATCTGCCTCAGCAGATTATCTCCTAAGAGATGATCAACGCCCGTGTCTGAAAATATCACCATTAACCCGACCCTACAAGAAATGCTCAAAGACATATGTTATAACCAACCTGACTACTGACTAATACCAAAGACGGGTCTTCACAGTATTGACCACTGATCTCTAGTACCTCGGGTTGAATTGATTGCAGGAACCCTCAGGCTGTAATACAAAAGACAAGAACTCTTAACATCAGTGCTCCTTTTGTGGCTTCTTTCTCCTCCAGAGGCCCTCAGTCAATCAACCTCAACATCCTTAAGGTAAAGTAATATCTCTCCCACAGCGCTCTCTCTCTCTCTCTCTCTCTCTCTCTCTCTCTCTCTCTCTCTCTCTCATTTACTAATTGCCAATGGACAGCCTGACATCGCTGCCCCAGGACTAGACATATTAGCTGCTTATTCAACACTGGCATCAGTAACAGGGGACCCAACTGATAAGCGGCATGCTGTGTTCAACATAATATCAGGAACATCTATGGCTTGCCCTCACGCAGCAGCAGCTGCTGCCTATGTCAAGTCCTTCCACCCTGACTGGTCTCCTGCTGCAATCAAGTCTGCTCTCATGACTACTGGTAAGACCTCGGATCCTAAACTAAATATTCTGAAGTTTTGGACTCCTTTGAGTCACTTGTTTGGCCTGTTCATATCTACCTCTAGCCCTACGGTTCCTTTTGTTTTCCTTCAAGTTATAATCAGTAAATTAAATATTAATTGCTTTTCTCTTAACCAAATTCTGGCTGCATCTTATATATTAATCCAAGTAATCCATTTGAAAAGAAAAGTGCAAGTGCCGAATTCTCCAAAGTCCAATTAACTGTTCGATATTGTGGAATATGGCTAATAGCTCATCTGTCTTGAGTTAGATCAGATGACTGTTATAGCAGCAGATTAGACACCACAAAGGAAGAAATCGCCTCAATCTAATCTATCGGCAACGAAATTTTTTTTACCAAAAATCTATTTGTTGAGTCTATTTTGTTGCCTCAGCAATGTGAAAAGTTTGTTTGATCAATCTCTCCTCGACTTTGACAGTACAGTATGCTTTGAAAAATATTGTCAAAATCAATCTCTAATGCCTCTGATCTCTCTCTCTCTCTCCACCTCCATCATGTAGCCATCCCTATGAGAATTGAAGACGACGATGCCGCGCTGGGATCCGGATCAGGACAGATAAATCCAGTCCAGGCAGTGCACCCTGGTCTCATCTATAACATTTCCATCAGCTCCTATGCCAGTTTCCTGTGCAAGGAAGGCTACAACGGCACATCCCTCGCTCTACTTTTTGGAGGCAAAAAGAAACGTAACTGCTCAGAGTTTAAGCCTGCGCAAGGAACTGACGGCCTTAATTACCCTACAATGCATGCACAGCTAATGGGTGCGAGTTCAGACATTTTTGCCACCTTCCACCGGACTGTGACCAACATGGGTAATGGTAACTCAGTGTACAAGGCAAAGGTGACATCACCAAGAGGTCTTTCTATTAGAGTTTCCCCAGCAACTTTGAAGTTTAGCAGGTTACACGAACAGATGAACTTCAAGGTCGTAGTGAAGGGCAGTTTTAAGCGGAATGGAACTGAGCAGTTACTGTCAGCTTTACTTGAGTGGAATGACTCCAAGCACAGTGTGACGAACCATATCCTTATTTATAGGCCATTAGCATAAGTCTGTTTAGTGGTAGTCATGCGTGTAGCTAGTTATTAGCCGCTTCACTTTCTGTAACCAAGTTGCTAATTAGTTTTCCAATTCGTTCATTTAATTTTTTCTACTGTAACTCATGATTTAATTGGTAAAAAGATGCCTCTAAGAATGAGAGAGATTTCCCTTCATTTACCTATAAAGAAATAACAAAATGAAATCCAGAATCCTGCAGAACATGGAAACAGTATGGATAAACCAAAATGAGAGGTTAAATACCATAAAGTCAACCTCGTCAATTAATTAACTCTTCTCGTGATCTGGCTGCAGAAGGAATACAAGCCATTAAGTATAATTACAACACGTCAGAACCATGTTTTTTTCTTTGGATGCCCATCGCAAATGACAGCATCGTTCCAATTTAAACATGCTCATTTCCTCGCAGCATTTCCCTGAATAAATCAACCACTCGGAAAATAACACATTCTTGAATAACCACTCTTTTCTCTTCCTTTGAAGATTGACACGTGGACCCAAACATATTTTCCGCTCACATCACATTTCACCTAAAGAAAACCTAGCAACGGTCTCAGAAACGGACACCAGATTACATGCTGGCAACTCTTCAAAGGAATTCTATTGTCATCGATAAGTGCCGCAGGCTGGCTCCAAGGGTTTCTTTAGAAATAGGCACTAAGCCCGTGTAAAAACTAAGAAATACACAACCTACTTTGCTATTTTTCACCTTGACTTAATCTCAACAATGCATCTGACATTGACGACCATGGAGATTCTTTAGCTTTGTCAGTTCCTTCCTCCTCTTTCTCACTCCTGCTGCAGCAACCGCATCAATTAGCTTCTTACCTGGGAAAACTGCTGATTCTTGCTTTTCTGGCAAAGCACTTGCAATAAGACGGGCTGTAGAAGTTGTTTCAATATTGGGAGCATAGGCTGATTGGGACATGTTCTCGTGCTTGATGGTAGATGCAGGTCGGGAACAATCTAGTGATGCAGGTGTATAGAGAATTTCCTCAGAGTTAGCTCCTGTATGCTGGCTAACTCCATCCAGAGGGAACCCAATTGGGGTCTCATTCAAGTCATTAGCAGGCCTGGCTTCTGATGAGCCTGAAGCTTCTGTCTTTACTTCAATGGGTAAAGAGCAATGGCGGTTTTCTACATGTGCAATAGATTTTGAAGATGAACTGGAGTTATGGTTACTACGAGAAGTTTCGCCTTGTTCATATTTCATACCAGTAGAGGGCAGAGGTTGGAGTCTGTTCCCAGGACCAGGAAGAGGGAAGAACCAAGGACATGGCAATACATACAATGGTGCTCTTTTCCCATTGACATCTATGCGGTTTTCTTGTTCTTGAGAGGTATCAGGCCTACAAGCAGCTGGCATGGGCATGTTTGACGGAATGACAATTGCACTTTGCCTCCCATGTCGTGATTGAACACGATTTGAAGATTGAATGACAGAAGGCCATAGAACAGGCAGTAATGGAGGGTGGTTGTACAAGTGCCACGGACAGTTCCTGGATGAAGAGAGAGAGGCTGCCACATCTGCTGAATAATCACCTGGAGTTTCCTCAACCACAGCCTTTCTTACCTTTGCCATCTGCAAAATCAGAGAGCATGTCAAAATATGTGGATATTCTTACAACATTAAACATTCCCAAAATATCAACAACTTGCCTGTTGCTTTAAGTGTTTATTTGTGGTCTCCAAGGACTGATGCTCTTTCAAAGCCAACTCCTTGTCCTTCTCATTATAAATGTCACAAAACATGATGAAATTAATGGGATGATGCTTACACAAGTGAGAGAGAAAGAGAGAAAAAAAAAAGAGGTGTAAACTGCCCTTCTCCGTGATCAGAGAGAAACAGAGAAGTGAAAGAAGATATATAAGAATATATTAGGGGGACTATTCCCTACCCTCTTCAAATATTCATTCTCCCGTGCTAGATCAGCAGCTTTCCTGGTTAAATCCTCACACAGAGCCTGCCCACCAAGGGAGGGGAAAAAAGTAAGAGGATGATTCTCACTAAAACTTTAATATGAAAGCATTGCAGACAGGACCCATATCATGAAATTCAGAAAAAAAACAAACTTCGATTAAGGTCTAGTTGAAGCAAAACAGTATTTTTTAATACAAAAATTAGTCATTACCACATAATAAATGCATTTGTTTCATCAATGATGCAGTATGCACGATGTGATTAATTTAACGTATCAATGCAATCCTGTGCTTTCACACATAATTACTAGAAAGTTTGTGTTTGATAAGAAAGGCAAGGGTTTATTTATTCTTCTAGAGGAAGGAATACTTCGTTTAAACCACTTATAGAGCTAACTTAATTATTTGGTAATTTTTTATTGGTGATGACACATCTTATACTTTTACATTATGGCTAGCATATTTTCACTTGACTTAACAAAGAAACCATTTTTTTCACCTACTTTAAGCACCCAAAAGCAGGTCAAATCATGTATTTAGCTTGCGGTGCTGGCATCCAGAATGAATCATGTATTTAGCTTTGTGGCGGCTAAAAGCAAAGAGTCCATTTTTTTTGTAAGGGCATCAATTTTCATATACCGGATTTTGATTTTCATGATTTTGTGACGTAAAATGGGCTTTCTTAGGTATTCTTTGTAGCAACATATGTTTCAGTGTTTCATTTGGAAGAATTGCAATGATGTAATACAACATAAGGAATGTCTTTCAATTAGCATGAAATCAATTATACATACTGTATATCTAATCTTCGACAAAGTCAAGCGATTTGAATCATCTATGTTAAATAACTGAAGCATGAGGCTTATAGAAAGATCAATGTGTAGATTACTAGATTACTACCAAAACATAATGAGAACACTTAAGAATAACAATGGCTGTCCATTATTAATGCTGGATAAGTTTAGAAAGATACAGTAAATGCCTGTAAGAAGTGCCACTTGGAGTATAATAACGATAAAAATAAAAATAACAATAAATAATGCATTTCAAGTGTTCTCGGCCTATATTAAGGATAAGGCTAGATCTCACTAAGGTCATTATCTCTATTTCTAGTTGCTTACCTGCCTACGACGAATTGTCTGCCTAGCTGACTCTCTATTTGCCAATACCCTGCGTATTCTCTGTTCTTCCTTTTCAGCCTGAACGGGAAAGGCTCAATAAGATGCAGTAACAGAACAGCACTGCTGAAGAAAAGCTCAAAAATTGTACTACCTCAGTCAACTTTCGTCTTGTTTTACGAAAAACAAATGGTGCATAACTTCTGTTGCAGTTGGGAGTTGGTTTAGCCAATTCAGAATCCTGCTCAGGCTTCACTTCTGTAATGCCGGGAACCTGCTTAGCCTTTTCTTGTTCTATGAACACAATTGGGCGTATCTTTTCACATTGCTGCTGACTTGCATTTGCTCGATCCTGCTATAAACAAAAATATTTCTCAAGTCCTGCACAAAATAGTGCGACTTGGTGACGACAGTGCCACAGATATTTCAATCCAGATTTTACTTAGCTCGCCAACCAAATACAGACATATAAATCTAACAACCTAATGATAAAACAAAAGTGAGGAGAACTGTTCGAAAAATTGGGACTGCTACATTCTGTATCATCTTTGTTAGCTGTCTAGCTCAATATTCAGAAATTTTAAACAAGAAATTTCAACTGCTAAGTTTGATCGTCTTTTCAGATTTAGAAGATCTGGCCAAAGAAGGTGATAGCCCTGTAGATTCGTTCCCATGGAATCCCTATAGATGAGTTAAGGTAGAAACATATTCATTAATGTGTCTTTTCTTTAGTGGGTCTGTGTTCAGTATACCTCCCCTAGTGAATCGGATAGTAAGTATATTTATTTACCTCCATGAAAGGGAAAGGCCGGATTCTATCATTTCAATTTCCACTTTTTCATATCTGATTGGTTTTCATTTAATAATTAATACTCCTCCATAATTTTCAGTGAAATGTGCGGCTAGTTCAAGTTCTTATGATGTATCCCTCACCTGTACTATTACAAAATTCTAATAGAAATACAAAATCATCTCGGTTCCACTTTTTTTTTTTGTTACATTTAAAGGCATATTATACAAAAGAGGGTTCTAACTAACTTTTATTTATTTATTCACTTTTTGGCTTCTTACTAACTTAAAAGAGGGTAAGAGTATAATAAGTGTCAAATTCAAAAATAGAAAAGAAAGAGTATTTGTTAGTGTTTTTCTAAATGTGGATATTATCTTTGGAATCTATATATTATCAGGCCCTTGATGAAAACTAAATGAAAAATTATATTCTCAAACCGCAATAAAATGCTTGCATGAAATAATTTGATAAATTTTAAAATTTGAATTTTACATACTATCTAATTCATGTGGATGGTGCGCTCAAAATAGAATAACTCTAACTAAATGAAGACATTCATGAGACTAATTCATCTCATAAAATCGGTTTTACAATAGATGATTATTTATTCCTTATAAACATGCACAAGATCTTGTCCACAAGCAATGTGAAATTATTCTTCAACACCCTCCCTCACGTGCAGGCCAATATTTTTCCTGGTCCTTGTAATGAGATAAGTAGTGTCGGCCCCATTCGTCCCGTGGCAAACTCTAATACTATAAATAAATTCATGGATCTAACTCATCTTATAAAACTGATTCTACAAAAGAGATGATTACCTATTCCTTATAAATATACTCAAGATCTTGTCCACGGGCAGTAATGTGGATTATTCCTCAACACTAAATACAATATAAATCAAATATAGCCAAGAAGCTACCCCCCGTCCTTGAATTATGTAAATCATAAATTTGATTATTGAAGTATTTTTTGTACTTCCCTTATTTACAATTTACCAAATTTAAGGAAATAACTACATGGAAGTTTGGAACCGCACAGCTCAGAGCTCTTTTACTACTGAAATCAAACGCAGCCGACAAACACGAACATGAACACAGGACAAAACCAATAAGAGCGACGAGAACTCAGAGTTGGTATGTAGGAACTAATTCAAACTAATTACCTCAGCCAGATCCGAGCAGCTTGGCACCGAGTCCAGCAGGTTCAACCTAAACGCGGAGTCACCCGGCGGCGACTCACTCTTGACTCGCTTCGCGGCCCGTTTCCCTTTGCTCCCCCATTTCCTGCGCAAGCCACTGCCAGCACTCTCTTGCACCGCCAAATGGGCCAAATCGGCCAGAGCCTCTGCAGCCTCCAGCTCCATCTTCACCATACCATCCGCCGCACACGTCAAAGAGGTCGTCGTAGAAGCAGATGAGCATGACAACGAGCTCCAAACATAACATCTCTCCGAACCCATGGCTCAAATGCAGAGACAGAGAGAGAGAGAACTGGCCGTTCCTTCAAAGAACAGTAAGGTATTGGGGAGAGAGAGAGTTCGTGTGTGTTTGTGTTTCGGGGAATTGGTTTTTTTAGAGACTGTGTCGGACTGACACGTGTCACGACAGCTCATGACCAGACATCTTTGCAAACTCGCGGCCCGGTATCCCTGAGCGCCACGTATCGGGCTTGGCCACGTAGGCGACCTTGCACGTGCAAAATCTCACCCGTAGGCATAGGAAAACAATGCAAAGTGAGAGTCGGTTTACGTGGTTGTTTGGATGACGCCCACGTGTATTTTGCTGATTCTAGTGCGTTTCAGTTTTCAGTTTACGCTTTTATGTTAGGCTTGGTCGTTTTTAAAAAACATCTCATTTTATTTTATTTTATTATTATAATTTTTTTAAATTTTTATATAAAATAAAATAAATAATTTAATTTTTTTAAATTTTAAAATAAAAATAATATTAAAAAATATATTCTAATAATATTTTATTTAACTTTTTAATTTTAATCTCATTTTATCTCATCTCAACTCTTGAAAACAAACGAATCTTTAGTAAAATGCACTCTCATGTTCTTAAATATTTTTTTTCATATATTTTATTTTTATATATAAAGATTAAGAAAGTGATTATTAAAAAATTTGTATTTTTTTTAAATATTTTTAAAATAATTTTTAAAAAGAAAAAAATACAATTAAGGCATTGTAACATTGTACTTTATAGTGATACCAGACGGATAGAAATGGGGGTGCGTGTTATCTCGCACTGGACCACACTTCAAAAAGTAATCCTCTGGTTAAAGATTGTATGCGACAGCTGTGCCTTTTCCGTTTTTGTCGTTTCACAGTGGTCAGAGGCTGGGCCAGTCAATCAGTGGTCCGACTCCTATGATCCATTATATTGGGCTGATATTTGAGGATTTTGGGTTTGGTGGGCTTACCTTAATATAGTTTCTTAATTTGAGAGCAGCCTAGGCCCTAAAGTACTTTGAGCAGCACTGGTAATGATTTCATACTACTTGTTATCTGAACATTTTCTATTTCTATACTTCAGAGTTCAGACGGAGAGAATGGATCGAATGTATTAATTACTCAGAATTAAAAGCTTTCTTTGGAGACCAGCTATTTTGCAAAACAGCCAGTCGGACTCGATCGGACTATAACACACTTGAAGAAGTACGTACGTACATGTTGACCTGCCCGAGCTAGCTAGCTAGCTGGCCTTTACATATGCATGTAAACGATCTCTCATAAACTGAATTTTATTAATAAAACATCTGGAGAGTCTCTGAACACTTTTGCACTAATTAATTAGTTAATTAACCATGTTGTGCGTACGTACATATTATTTGAACTCCATGCAGCAATCTCCCTCGGCCCTTTAATTGTGGACCTCGCTCTATCGTGACGATCATACTCCTCTCCAGCGCCACATACACTATGCGTACAGTCATGCAATTACAGGTGTAACCCTGTCTATCTGAGAACATGCAAAAAAGAAAAAGCCACATTATATATATAAAATAACAGTAGTTGATGGCACCTAAACTACGAAGAACGGACACGATTAATATTATCACGAACACGGATATATAATGATTAAAATCCATGTATCATGTGACTCATGCCGGAAAAAGTAATTAACAGTCCAGCTTTGAATCAAGGAACGACTATTTTCAGGATTTTGATGGATCTCCTTTAGGATTAATAGGCCCATCCATACATATTCTGGGTTGTCAACTGGGATTAACCTTTTCAGGACTATATATATATATATATATATATATATATATATGTGTGTGTGTGTGTGTGTGTATATACATGGAACCGAAGACAATATGGTCATGAGACAGACGTCGATCGAGAGTTACCTCGACTCCATTAAGATTCACTCCATGTTCTCCAAGAAAGGATAAAAACCGGTAAATGCTGTCGTCCGTTGGCCGATAATGTCCACTATATCCAGATATGTACTGAAACATATCACAGCAATAATCGAATTAAGGAGATTAGATATATGCCATACCAAAACACATGAAATACATTATTTAGAAGCCCCTTTATTTTGCACCGCCAATAACCATGTATATATGAATCCGTATGAACTGCGCGTACCTTAAGAATTCCGTGCTCTACAACTAGGCTTCCAGCAGCTACTGTAGCCCCTCCAGCCAAGAAGCTAGAATGATGGAACCTGCCTTTTTCTTTCTTTACGATATGAACAAATATCATGTGTGTTAGAGAGAGAGAGAGAGAGAGAGAGATCTAGTGGGAGTTGTACTCATGTATAAATTATCATCACAGAGGAATCTCAGAAGTAACTAGTTTTTTGATATTATAACAAATGTAACCAGCATATTATATACAGTACGCATGGTGCCTGACATGACATGCTAGCTGTTGCAGTAGTACTGACACGTAGCTAGAAATTAACCAGCTTGTCAGTTGTCACGCACGTATACATATATATATATATATATGCCTTTTTCAGGTTTGCAATAATATAATCTCTTACCTTACCGACGTAGAGTCTCCCCGAGGTGCTCACAACGAATATCCACTTGTCCCGGCCTCGCGATATTCCTTCAAGCTGTGTATGAAGATCGCCTCCACT
Source organism: Juglans microcarpa x Juglans regia (assembly GCF_004785595.1). NCBI lineage: Eukaryota > Viridiplantae > Streptophyta > Magnoliopsida > Fagales > Juglandaceae > Juglans > Juglans microcarpa x Juglans regia. Next base: position 667,500 of record NC_054603.1, on the reverse strand, counting down.
TTGTTTATGAACAACTTTCCCCCCAGAAACGATGTATTCATATCGGTTCCTCTCTAGCTAATTCCACCAAATTAAAAAAAATTAAAAAAACAAAAAAACAAATCACTCTGAGATCAGTTCATATGGCCCTTAATTCAAGTACTTCATTTATCAAGCAAATTAATACACAGTAGATCTGACTTTATGCATGCGGATCGATGCACACATACAGGTCCAAGATACTTCACGCACTGTTCTTGAAGCACTGATTTTGAGCATTCTGGGAGATCGATCACTTTTCCATCTCCTACATCCAACCTGCAAAGTCAAAAATATCAAAACTTCTGAGCTACGAACTGCCGCAATCCCTTACTACCATAAGCGCGCCTTCCTAACAAATTAACAATGGCGCCCTCGAATTGATTTTAATTTACGAAATATTTTATAAGAGGTTTCTTACAATTTTTTCCCTTCCTATTCTGGCTTATTGTCGGTTTTCTGGTAGCATATATAGCAATCGTTCTTAATTCATATATTTTTGGTCCGCTAAAAGCTTAATTATACGCTGCACTCACGGTTTGCATGCAATTCATATGCAACATGCGTGCATGGTATGAGTAACTATTCCTTTTAAGTGGGGAAATGGCTTACCAATAAAAAAAGGGCTGATTACCAGCATTCGACCTGCACCACTGGTTGTAGTACAAACGTAAGCAATGTCCATAACGATGCCGTGGATCAATCTACGGTTCAAAATACCATGATGAGTATGGATGAAGTCACATATATATAGTGATACCAGGAAATAGGAGATCGATGGTCAAAACTAGTATACGCAAAGAGGAGAGGGAGGGCTTAGGGCAGAAACTATTACAGCTTCAATCCAATGCTGAAAAGCCAATATTTGCGCTTTGTCATTTTCAGACACACCTCTGCCCACCTACCCAAAAAGTTCCATTTTCACATGAAAAAACTTAAATTAGGTTAATGCAGCTTGTCACCGATTATAAATTTATAACAAGGAGTGTTTTTTTTTTTTTTTTTTTTGGTTACAATGAAATGATAATTTTAACTATATATTCAGCCCTAGCTCCTACATACATTATAGTACTATATATGTAGTCATATGCATGAGATTTACCACAGAAGCATTAAAGCCAATTCGAGTCCACCGAGTATTGGAACTTCTCTCGTTCATGCATTGGAAGAAGAAAGTCGTACTGATATTCAGTCTGGCAAAGTCTATCGCGTGCCCCCTTCGTTATCATCCTCATTTTTCAGTTAGGATTCAATAAATAAACAAACAGAAAGATATATATATATATATATATATATACACACATGCACATATAATATGCATGTGTGCGCTTACCAGAGCTCCATTATAATGGTGTCTGCTAGCATGCGCCGGTGGCGAAAACTCCGGTACATGTTCTGCAACTTAACAGCAGCGTGAGCATGATCCATTTTGTAAGATACTGTGTCGTAGAGAGAGGGCTGATCAGAGGGTACTACTACTTTCTGGTTTCTTGGAGTTTAATTCAGTTAGTTGCTTTAGCGGGGAATCATGTATGGATTAAATTTATACTGATCATTTTCTTAATTAATATTCATATGCATGCGATCCTTTGTGATTTTCACGTGGTCCACTTTCGATCGTATTCTCATGTAGATGCAGATCAAGTTCTGCGGCTTAATTGACTCGGCGACTACGCAAGTTGGAAGTGGAATGGTATGTGCGTACGTGAGACACAGGGAGGAAGCTGGATTAATGTGATCATCAGCTTTAATAAATAATTTTCAAAAAATAAAAAGTTTCTGGTTGATAATACCTTATTAGATCAGAAAAACAAGAAGAGAATATTGCATGGCCAGATAAAATGTTCAAACGTCTATATATGTAATTCGTATAATTATGAAAAGAATAATGGCAGTGATATTAGTAATTAATTAGTTTTAGGCCGTATACGTGTGTGTGACGTGTAAATGGAGTGTGAGTAAATTAATGCTGCTTATTGCGAAAATGAAGTAACTAATTAAATGCTTATCTAATGTGGATGAACCCTGAACGGAGTTACGGAAAGCAAGACTTGACTTCCAAGAAAAAGCTTAAAAAGGAAACCTAGCTAGCTTTTGGGAAATTAAATGATTTAATGTTTTCATCGAGTACTTTTTGGAAAAGTATTGACTTGCTCCTTCAAATTAAGTACGTAGTCTTTGTGTATTGATGTACTACTACTGGTCATAGATCAACAACATGACCTAGATAGTCCTTGTACGTGGAAGTGACCAGCTAATGCTTTGGTCGTTGTCTTCGACTCTTCATCCACACAGAAAGATAGAGATAGAGAAGGGCTTTATAAAGTGATGTTATTATAGTCTATACAACGCGTGAGATGGGAAGTACGTACGTAGGGCCGGGGCTTTTGAAAATGAGAGCATCAAGAAGTTAATTTGTCTGTCATGTGTTCGATCTTAATTTGACCAAGCACATTAATTTGTTAAAGAACCATATTGCATGCAATATCCACGAGACGATGTTTTTCAACATAAACTAGTGATGTGTGAAGTTTTGGCCTACATTCTTGTCTTATTTTAATCGTTTAGTTTTTTATTTTTTTGAACTTCTTTTTATTCTCTTTCCCTGAAATCCAAAGGAAGAAAGCGAAAGAAATTAGAGACCCCAAGGCCATGAATGCTTTTAATTTACTGATGGCTCACATCACATCGGAACCAGGCAAAACTAACCGGGCTTCCATTATGTTAGAAGAAATCTTCTCATCACCCGATTTAATGATTTCATTTCTCTACTTAACTATAATGAAATCAAACCCAAATTTCTTCTTCTGGGAAGATGGCTAAACATCATCATCATCAAGAATCCATCGGACAACAACATCAACAATAAAACTTGTTGAACGTTCTTTACAACTTTGAAGAGCATTGGAAAGAAGAAGTCGGAGAGGATCATGAGGGAAAGAGAGACGGGCAGGCCAGCAAACAGAATAAGAGAGAGAGCTATAGATGGAGCAAGAAAGGAAGATCTCGGAATAGGGGAAAGATCATGCATGACGAAGGGGTTGATATATAGGGAGGAGAAAATAACAGTAGGGCTAGCAACACTACGTTTTTTATATGCATTAATTTTAGGTATTTTTTTAATCTTTGTTTGGTTTGAGGTTCTTTGAATCTTTTCTGCGATCAATCGTAGAAACCTTGAAAGGCTTATGATGTTGGGCCATTTTCTGTTAAAAAAAAAATACTTATAAAAAAAAAAAAAAAAAAGAAGTCGGAGAGGACTATTTCTAGCAAGAAGATGAAGTGGAAGACAACTCTTACGACATTAGTAATTTCCAGGAAGATGAAGGCCTTGAGAAGACGTTTTGATAGACTAGCAGGTAATTATGAGTAAATCTTGTTGGTGTCTGTGAAATTCTTGTGTAGGATGAGCAGCAGTTTTCGATTGTTTCGGCTGTGTGGCACCAGGTGTGGGGTGTAAAGGCGGACGAGTAGAATCACTCCTTTAATTCTTTAGAAAATACTCGTTTTCACTATAAATAATGTTTCATATAAACAATAAATTAATAATCACTACACAACCATTTTACAACTTCATAATAAAATATGAATTTTTTCAAACTCTAATGCACCAAAATAAAAAATTAGTCAGCAAAATGAAACAGTGTTGTTTTGTTTTAAACTGTATAAAAACAATTAAAGGAAATGACGTGTCATTTCTGGGCTAGGGTTAAGAATCGCATGATTTCTCCCCTTCTTCTTCTGCCGAACTCCAAGTCTCCACTCAGACTCTCTCGCTCCTCTCTCAGCCTCCCATTCAATCTCAGCCGCTGACGAACCCCCACACCCCACGGCTACCATGTCACGGCCAATGGATCTATCCTCTCTCAGACTCCCAATTCCTCCATAGTCCATCTGACATCTTGTGACCGAGCGGCAACTGTGAGCACTCTCATCTCTTTCCCTCTCCTCCGTCTTTCCGTCTAGTGGCCTTTTTTTTCAAGTTTGATTCATAATTTTATCATTTAACTTTTAAACATCTTTGTTGCTTTTCTGATCCTTGTGATTGTTGGTGGACCGTGGATTTAATCAAATTGTTATCCTTTCTCTATGTTTGAGATTTATACAAAATATGGGAAGATCTGAGACTAATTTAAAATTATTTATTTGTGCATGACTATGTACAAAGCGACATACATTAAATTTTTGGAGCGAATTATTGGAACTGTGAAGTATGAACAGTAATTCGAAAGCTATTCTCGAATCCCCACTGTGAGTGTTCTTAATATGTTCGATTTAATATTTATTTTGAATTAAAAAAATTATTATTGTTAGTTTATGATATTCTAAATGTATTGTAAAAATAGTTTGATATAAATTGAGGAAAAACGAATGAACTAAAACCTAAATTAGAGTCATAGACTTGTGATGTTTGCCATGTTACAAACTAGTTACTCTGTAATTACAATTTGTGTTATGCACTATGTATAACACATGTAAGTTTGTAACATTTATGTTTTGTTTTATAAATTAGATGGATTCTTTGTCGATTTAGACTGATGTTGATTTAGATGAACCAACCATTAACTTGGGAGATGATTTGCGTGAGACCCAAACATCAAAACCCCCTAGTGCCCCTACTTATAGTACTTGTCCATTACCTAAGAAACGGAAAGGGAATAATCCATCAATTGTATGGGACCATTTTACGAAGGTGGAGGGTTGTCATCATGTAGATGATCCAAAGGCCAAATGTAATTATTGTGACAAGACGTACGCTTGCCACTCAAAGAGGAACAGAACTTTAACAATGCAAAACCATTTGCCTTCATGTCCTAAAAATTCTCATAAACTTGAGCTTTTAGATAGGTACCAAAAAACATTGACAGGTGAGGCAACAACTGAGGAGGGGGTTGAAGAAAGTGATGGAAGTATATTAAAGAGTCTTGTAACCCACAAATATAGTGAAGAGACTATGAGGTTGGCGATTGCAGAGATGATTATTATCGATGAGATACCATTTAGAGTTGTTAAAGAACAGGGATTTAAGAACGTGTGTTGGTCTCTTGAACCTTGGTTTAAAGTGCCATGTCATGTCATAGTTGTAAGAAGTTGTATGAAATTGTATGAATTAGAAAAGGAAAAACTTAAAAAAGTGTTTAAAAATAGTGGCATGAGGATTTCGTTGACGACCAATACATGTACATCGGTACAGAATTTGAATTATATGTGTCTAACTGCACACTTCATTGATAAAGATTGCAAATTACATAAATAAATCATTAATTTTTGTTTAATCCCTAATTATCAAGGGGATACTTTTGGGAGATATATTGAGTTGTGCTTACTTGATTGGGGCATTGATAGAATATTTACTATAACTGTTGATAATGCAAGTTCAAATGATACTGTAATTTCATATTTGAAATAGTTTTTGGCTGGAAATGTGTTGGGGGTAAGTATATGCACATGAGATGTTGTGCTCATATATTGAATCTTATTGTGAATGACGGTTTGAAGGAGTACAATGACACCATCACAATGGCTAGAAATGCAGTTAGATATGTGCATTCATTCCCCGCAAGATAGACAAAGAGATGTGCAAAAAAAGAAAAAATTGATTGTAAGAAACAAAAAATGTTGTGTCTTGATATACAGATACGATGGAACTCAACATATATGATGTTGAAGGCGGCTGAGAAGTTTAAGAAGACTTTCAAGCCAATGGAAAATGAGGATTATAATATACTCTCTTACTTTGATGATAGCCTTGGCCTGGGCACATAGGGCATCCTAAAGCTAGGGAGTGGAAGACATGGGGTGTTTGTTAAGTTTTTTGAAATGTTTTATGATGTCACTAATAGATTTTCTGAGTCTTTAAATGTGACAGCCAACACCAATTTTTTAGAGATTTGTGATCTCCAAAATGAGTTGATTATGTTGAGCGTGAGTACTAATAGTTGTTTGAGAAGTACGACCATAAATATAAGAACAAAATATGATAAGTATTGGGAGTCATTAGACAGGATGAACTTGTTCGTGTTAATTGTAGTTGTGCTTGATCCACGAAAAAAGTTAGGGCTTCTTAGTTTCCACCTGATGAAAGTTCATGATGAGTTTCGTGCTGAGGAGTTGGAGGCAAGTGTGAGACAGGTATTAGTAGATTTGTATGCGGAGTATAATGCTACATTTTGTTCTACCACGAGTAACCAAGAACATGAACCCCCTCCGACATGTAGAATCATGAATGATGGCGATAGCAAACGTGAGACCAAATGGTTCTGCGAATGGTATAAAGCACCTTCCATCATGGGATCTACTATTGCCGAAACAGAAGTAGATTAATATTTATCAGATGGTTTTGAGGCACTCAGTCCATCGTTTGATTTGTTGACTTGGTAGAAAATTAATAAGCCTAACTATCCTATACTCGCAAGGATTGCACGAGACTTCTTAGCCATTCATGTTTCCACAGTTTCGTCCGAGTCAGCATTTAGTATGGGGAGATCATTTGCTTGATCCTTTTCGGAGTTCGTTGGTTCCGAGAACCATTGACACTTATTTGTACTCAAAATTGGTTAAGACGTCCGTCAGCAACTATTGAAATCTGAGAGGCTATGAATAATGTGAGAGTTTTATAGTAGAATCAAGTAATGTTTTATTTGTTTTCATTGTAATTTAATTTTAATATTTTTCATAATTCAAATTCACTAATATTTGATGTTTTATTCTTATTATTAATATTTGTATATAGAGTTGGGCGGACAATTATACGTGATAACTATTGAAGGTTAAAGCAGCAAACATGAAGATCACTCCCAATTTGTTGTCATTTATCTATGTTATATATATATATATATATATATATATATATATATATATATAATGTTGCTATGTTTAAGAAAATTTGTTTTCATTTATTTATGTTATGTTGTTTACTTGCATTTTTCTATGCTTAAGACATTGCCTTTTTTTTGTAATATGTATTATGTAATACTAAACATATAGTGAAGTTATTTTTATTTTTTTTAATTATGTAGCAAGTAATAAGTAATATAGTTAGTAATAGTATAAAATTACAAATGATATTAAAATTAAAATGAATTGACTATTTAAATTGAGTTTTAAAAATTCAGTAAATTTGAATTTGAAATCAACTAAAAAAACTCAAAAAGATATTGGATAATGAATTGAGGGAAAAAAAAAAGCCCAAAGAATTGTTGAATTGGGCAAGAAGAAAGGTCCAAAAAAATGGCCCAAACCGGTCTGACCGATTTCACCCCTCTACACCTATCGATTTCAACCGATTTTTAAGGATAAAAGTACCTGGTCAATCAGTCAATCTTGATTTTGGACCAAAACCGAACCGACCAGTTCGATTTTCAGACCTATCTATGATACTTAGCGTCGACCTTCGACTTCTAGAAAAGTTATCTATAGAATCCTATCGAGCATTAGAGGACCAATTTGGACCTCCTCCTTCGACTGTAGGGAAATTTATAGAAACTAACTAGCACTACAAATTTGGACAAAAACATTAACAGTCAAGTCAAAACAACAAAAAGGAACATCTGCATACGTAACCACATTGGTATGGTCCTCTGTGATGGCAAGGAGGTGGAGGGCAGAGGGTTAGGGTTCGCAAGTGAGAAGAAGAGAAGTGGAAAGCCAGAAGGAACTGAACTCGAGAGCTGAAGGTTCAGAACTTGGACTCAACAAGCAACTCAAAACGCATAGCTGAAGAACATCAAAACACAACGTCGAGCAAGGAGTCAGGGACAAAAACGTATAGCTGAAAGATAACTAAAGTGCACCATTTCATCTTGGGTACTGAAGAATCTAGAAGCATTACTTGCTTTCTTTGTTGTTATTTCATTCCGAAGTTTGTTATTTCCCTTTACACGTGCCTTTATGTTATTTGCTTATGTTGTATCCCTGCGTGAATATAAAGGAAGGCACTGCAATGTCAAAAAGCAAACTGCCTTTTTCCTGAATTTGGACTCTTGCTAGGAGGTTAAGGGATTCTTTGGAAAGAACCCTAATATCATTTCTATTTCCAAAAGCCTTCTTTGTCATTTTCACAAACACATTACCTGCATTCATCCCCATTCCATTGCCAACACATCCATTTTACCTTATTCATCCCGCAATACAATACCATATATTCAGAACCATTACACATATATCCCAATAACTTACACAGCCAAACCATATGTAATTAACATAATAAATCGAAGAAAACCGATGCCAAAAAGATCAGACCATTAATAATTAAATCTTAGAGGCGAAGGCAATGCCCTCTTTTGCTAGCAGATCACGACTCTCAATAGAAGGTTGAACCCTTGCAACTTTGGCAATAGCCTTGTTTTCTTCAGGACTCCCACCTTCCAGGAAAGCTCCAAAAATCTTCCCATCTTTGATCCAGTACGTTCCGAACTTTGGATTTGGGGATGCTGGATTGTTGTCCCCAAATAGCACCGTCTCACCAACATTGTCACCATAGAATTGCCATGAGAGATCAAACTCTCGAGAATAGAAGTATGGAAGGTAGTCGTACACCTCAATTGTCTTCCCCTCCTCACTTGCCTTGATGGCCTGCAGAAACAATACGACAACAAATCCTTTTATATAACCATATGCACATAAGTGCAGAATTACCGAGAGTTGAAGAGAGCGAGAAGATTTAACAGAACGAATACAATACAGAGTTGGAAGTCATCCCCAATGTTTGGAAATTTTTTTTATGATCTAAGTGGCATGCATTTCTTCATGCAAAACGGGGATTGTGTGGGTAAGGAGCATGGGAACCCAACTTGATGATGAAATGGGCTCAAATGAAAACGGCACAGTATTTTGGAAGATACACACCTTCACAGCCTGCTCAGCAGATTTGCGTGCATGGTCAACATGTTCAACTCTTCTCACGTCATTATACATTTTCAAAGGGAAAGCAGCCACGTCACCGACAGCATATACATCCGGAACGCTTGTTTTAAAGAATCCATCAGTCTGCAATAAAATAACTAGTGAGATAAGCTAAATTTAAACAGCTATACGAAACATCTTACAGCAATCATTATATGTTGAGATGGAGATTCTAATCGGAAATTCCATTCTAGGATTACCAAAACAAGGGCTCTCAGAAGTCACACTAACCTTGATCCCACCTTTCTCCTCCACAACCTGACCTTTGAATAACCCCGTAAGGGGCCTTGCACCAACGCCAACAACAACAATATCAGCTTCTACCACCCTGCCATCTTTAAGTTTGACTTCCTTTACCTGAATGATAGGGAAAACATTGCCAACGAACCTTTGTCTCATAGATAATGCGATCTACATTTAGACTGTATATGATTGAGTACTCACCTCTCCATTTGAATCTGCGGTAAACCCAGCAGCAACTGATCCCTTAATAATTTTGATTCCTTTCTTTTCATAATAACTCTCATAGAAATCAGCTATGTCAGAAGTGAAAAGTCTAAACACTGCAAAAAAACACAGCTTTAATAAGGAAAACATGCTCTGCAAAAGAATTCCAACAATGAATCAATTGAATTGTCCAATTAATTATACACGATAGTGCTTTAAACACTACATACTGCACCAACTTTCAGGAACAAGCATGCTGACATCAAAATTGTTGATTCTCAAAGCTGCACTAAGCTCAATGCCAATGTATCCTCCTCCAACAACCACGACCTTTGCATTCTTCTTTGCTTTAATAACTTCTACAAGCTTATCGGCATCATCAATTTCTCTCAAGTAGAAGATATTTTTGGCATCAGCTCCTGGTACGCGAAAATCTGTCAGCCTGACAACCTGCAAAGCAGCAAAAACCATTACTCTGGCAGATAGAGAAGGCAAGCAAAAAAGGGGTTTTTCGGGAAACATCAGGAGTATTTACAGTTGAACCAGTTGCGATAACTAGAATCTGATACTTGAAAGTTTCTCCAGAAGCGCTTATCAGGGTTTTTGCAGCAAGATCTGCTTTAACTATTTCTGTACTTAGGATCAATTCTATTCCTGCAACCATCAGTAGAGTTTCCATGACAACATGTTACCTAGGCCTTTCTCCATTTGACGCATGAATTAATAAATTAAAATTCTCAAACAAGGGGTGAGCCAAAACCTTTCTCCTTGTACCACTCGGGAAGCAATCTCTCTCCTCCACTCCCAACGCACACATGGAACCCCGGGAGTCTTGGTGGAGCTGCAAAATTGGAAATTTACCTTGCTAAGTGCTGGACGCTCATAAGTGCAATACTCAAACTTTGATTCAGCTTAAACAAATTAAGCACATAGACAATGCTACTTACACTCGGGAAAAAGATAACCCTTGCTGAGTGTTGGACGCTCATAAGGAGCCACCTGGAAACATAAGCAAGCATAAATCAGGAAACATCCAACCACAAGTTTATAAATTACTTGAGTATCAAAGGTATAGGAATGCGTACCGCCTCTTTGGAAATGATCGCCAGCTCGCCTGGCTTAAGCCCATGTTTAGCAAACTCCCTAGCTGCATATCCCTATTATGTCAACAATGCATAATTCAGAAAAAGAAAACAAAAATTAATGGAAGCCTAAATTATTACAACCAACACCAATTTTTCAATTTGTAGATTACCGACCGACAGACAACGAAGACCAAGTCTTCCCTTTTACTTCATTTTCCATCAATGGTAGCGCTATTAATTTAACCTCTCTTTCTTAAAAATACATCTCTCCTACGAACCACTAGAACGCATAGCGTTGACCGAAAAAGCAAAGAAAAATAAAATACAATTGGGAAAAATTCATTCATATATGTATAAAGTACAAACCAAACACGCGGTTAGGTTAAATTAGTCATAATCCAAAACCACAGGCTTGAGAACAAAACAGAAAAATAAAAATAAAAATAAGCGATCCAAAATTCATATAAATATAAAACGCTGGAATTTGCACCGAGGAAACCGTATGAAGGACAAGCAAGAGTATCTGACAATTGAGTACGAAAATGAAAGACGAGTCGATGATCGAGAAACTCACGGCTGCGACTCCGCCACCAAGGATCACGTACTTGAAGCTCTTCTCCGCCATTGATGAGTATTGGGAAAGCTTTTTTGCTCTGTGCTGTGCGCTAGACAAATAGAGAGAATTTGATAAATTTATGTATCAGAAATATGGGAGTGGCCAGATATTTGGAATTGTTTATATTTATAGGACGGCTGGTTTTTATCATTCATTGGCTTAGAATTGAAGAAGCCGTGTGTAAACGGAATATAGCCACGTGGCGAATCATTGAACGAAACATTCCAGGACTGCTTTAGCAGGTGGTGCTCTCTCTCTCTCTCTCTAAAAAAAAAAAAGTTTGGTGCTATATTTTCTAATTAAATCGGGTTGAAATAAAAATTTAAAATTAAAAAAAATATTATTAAAAAATATTTTTTTAATATTATTATTAGTATAAAATTTAAAAAAATTATAATCATCGGATAAAATGAAATGTATTGTAAAAATAAAGCTAGTGCTCTATTATTGTTATCTCGGCTGTCGAGGTCTGAAATTATTAGAACAACTTTCACAAGTTAAAACATAAATATTTGTTTAACTAATGTTAGAAATCTTCGAATAAAAAATATATATATATAAAACAACAATATTATTTTATAAAAAATATTTTAATCATAAAAATATTTCATAAAAAAAATCTATATAATTTATAAGTTTGTTTTAATGAAACTTCTTTGTGACTTGTATAACTATAATAATATCTGAATTTCAGCTATGGTTTTATTTGAAAAGTGGAAAATGCCCAAGAGAGAGAGAGTCTTGGTTCAAAGTGTCGAAATTTCAAGCATGAAACATCAAGAGGATTTGGTAAAGGCATAGGCACTACCAATTTGAACATCATGGTCAATTTCAACGGCAAAATTGACGTCATCGATGATGATAAGGGTTGTGATTATGACCAATATTCCTTTTACACCAATATGGTTCTTAATCTTATCCCGTGGTGCAACCGACAATAGTTTGGTCGGCCTTAAAAACTGGTGAAGTGCATTAGTTTTTGGATGAGTCAACTGCAAACACTTCGTAAAAGTTTTTGTAACAGGTTTTTCATGTATCCATTTTTCAACATCATCATTGCATCTTTCTTTTTGTTTTGTTTTGTTTTTTTTTTTTTTTTTTTTTTTTTTTTTTTTTTTTTTTTTTTTTTTTTTTTTTTTAGCGTAAGTGTTAGGCTAAAATTGGAGGTCAACTGCATTTTTCTGCTCTTTTCAGAATTTCATCCTAGAATTTAAGGTTTAAAAGTCTAGGTGATCCTAAATATTCTCTGGAAAATTCATAAGATGACGTTAAACATTATAAGAGTTACACGTCATGGACATCCGGATTTTACTCTTTAACCAATTCTAAGAAGAAACTCAAATCTTCACTTCCTTGCCAAACATGTCTCCCAACATTTCACTTTAACGAATGTTAAGGATCTCATATCCATGAAATTCACGCAACTAAATTGACATCTGAAGGTATTCGCTGCGAATATGAATGTCTATTCAATGTTGACATTCGATCGGTTGATATTAGAGTGTCTAATGGTGTCGACATTTCCGTGAGTTTGGACGGAGAACGACATCGTACGTATATCAAATCCTCAGCTACAACTTTCTCTACCTTAACCGACAAGCTTTTACCCAAGTATATACCAGCACATTTACATTTACGCAACAGACTAGGTACAACAAGGAGGAGAGTTGAGAATAAAGAACTGACCTAACCCACATAGCCTCTCTTCCCCAAAGCAGGTGCTTTTCTCTAGAACAAGTCAAACTCCCAGTGCTCTTCAGTAGCTTTGGAGCCCAAATACTTGCTCTTTGTTTCGTGGGGAGAAGTGTTTGGAAATCCAAATTCGCAAGACTCGGGTAGCTCTGGTGGTATGGTGCAGCGTATCAATGCCCAGCTCAGGCCTTCAAAGAACGGGTGCTGCTTAATCTCAGCAGCACCTTTCTCGAATCCCAGCCGATTCTCGGGCTCCTTTACCAACAGCCCTCTGATAAGATCTCTTGCATGGGAACTGACGAGTGGGCTGTCGGGAAACTTGAGACTCTCCAACACTATATTGGCTAATGTCTCTTCATTATTACAACCTTTAAAAGGTGTTTTTCCATAAAGAAGCTCATAAAGAAAGATACCAAATGTCCACCAATCAACTGCAGCTCCATGACCCTCTCCTTTGATGATTTCAGGGGCCAAGTATTCGTGGGTGCCAACAAAGGAATTGGATCGTGCATCGGTAGGCTCAGCCACAAGCTGTGGCAATGATCTGATCCGGGCAGCAAGATCAACTTTTAACTTCCTTTCTTTTGCAGCAGCAGGTAAAAAACTAGGACTGAAGCATGGGACTTGACAGGATGGTTCGATGCAGAAAGGCTCAACGCAACTAGAACCTGTACATGGACCGGACATCCTTACAGGATCTGCATTTGATGAAGATGATTTCAGGAGAGTAGGGCTCACAGTACATCTGAGTGAGAGGTCAAAATCCGTGAGCATAATGTGACCATCTTCCCTAACAAGAATGTTCTCTGGTTTCAAATCCCGGTACACAACGCCAAGCATGTGCAAGTACTCCAAAGCAAGCAGGACTTCAGCAACATAAAACCTGAAATTACAGAGGAACTTCAAATTAGTTTTCAAGGATGTAGATGGCCAACACAATAATAATATTAAAAAGTAATATTTTATACTTACATCCAAAACCAAAAAATTCATCTCACTATCCAAACACATCCTAATAAGAAAAGTTATTAGAAAGTCTCCATTTGGCCTAATTTTGCTAAGATAAAATCCTAGCATCAATGCTCACGAACAAAACAGATGCAAATATACTTCAGAAATAGAGGCTCAGAGGACCCAAACTCGATATGCAGTTGCCCAATTGATATGCACAGCTATCGAAACTCTTCAGAGCTGCTCTGCATGCCGAGCATTCATGATAAGGATGCGGGGCAGAAGTTAGCATCTAACACAAATTAATGTGTCACTAGAATTTAGGGTTTCTTTCTATTTTCAGATGAAGCAGATGTCGAAGCAATTCATAAAAGCAGTCATATCATAGGTAAAGACATAATTTGGTGAACAGTGGACATTGATAAGCAAAACATTCTTACTGAATTAGTGGCCATTAGATCCTGCCAAGTATGGCTAAAGGTGGAGAATGCAGAATTAAGCGGTTTCATAGATGGGTCAGAAGGTGCTGAGTTAATTTAGATGCAGGTGCTCTTGGTGGCAGTGAGCATCTTAGTATCTCAGAGCACTAGCAATAATGCTGCTTAATTTCAACGTGGCAGTGAAGAAGCAAGTCAGCAAGATGCAACATGGCAGAGGGACATATTGTCAGCTGAAGGTGGAGGCACGACATATTTTCCTTTGAATCTAAAATGGCTCGGTTTAGTGCTAGTCAGCTCCAAATCAAATGGTACTTCTTCCCTTTCCCCAAAGAAGTGGGTTCCAGATCCATTGGACACACATGTGACTTACCAATTAAAAAAAACAGAGAGAGAGAGAGAGAGAGAGAGAGACGGACAGACACAGATGCATCCATGTTGGATTGGCTAGAGAAACACTAAAATAGAAAAGTGCACAGGAAGCAGCAACCGTTTAAATAATTTTACCATACTGAATCAACAAATGTGCATGGAATGAGTGATAATATAAACAGGTGAATATCGATCACCAAATGAGTATCATTGTTGCTTCATTAACTTCAAATTAACCGAAAAATAAGGATATGAAGAACTTTAAGCATGTAAGAGAATCCACCTAGCGTAAAATAGTGTACTCAATAACTAATTCACATATCAGATTGTGATACCCCATATGATATGTAAGGGTAGGTAGTGTATGAGATCTCATATTGCTTGGGAATGAGAAGTTCTTGCTCTTTATAATAGTTCTAATGGGGCTCCAATTGTATCATTGACTAGTCCTTTTGGAGTATAGGTCATGTGACTTGGACCTTTCATTGAGACATTACAAATGGTATCAAAGTTTATCCCAACCAGAAATGTGGGACTTGAGCCATGCCACCTACAATAGACTAGCCCAACGAGAACGTCAGAAATTTAAGAGGGAAAATTATGATACCCCATATGATGTGTAACGGTAGATGGTATATGAGATCCCACAATGCTTGGGAATGAGAAGTTCTCGCTTTTTATAATGGTTCCAATGTGGTTGCAATTGTATCATTGACTAGTACTTTTAGAGTATAGGTCATGTGAGTTAGGCTTTCCATTGGGGCGTTACACATATATTCCAAGAGTTACCAAATTGTAAATTGAAAAAGACTCATAATCCAGTAAATACACATATCAACTAGCCTATGTATAATGAGTTAAAATATGTTAGCTTAATTATTGTTTCTTGGAAATATCTCATTTTAAATTCAGAGCTTGATTGTGTGTGATGTCTGGAGGGGAAAAAATAGAAGCAAACAAAGTTTAAGTGGACCCATCATTCGAGTATTCTACCTTGCAGCTGGTTCAGGAAAGCTCCTGCCAAGCTGTTTCTGCCGAAGGACGTGAAGATCTCCACCTGGACAATACTCCATAACCAAGCATGATAGATTATCTGATGTGAATTGGGCATAAAGTGTTGGAAGGAACGGATGATCCAGCATCCTCAATATTTCTCTCTCGGTTTGAGCCCTTGGCATCTTCTTCCTTCTAGCCAAAAACTCATTGTCCATGACCTTTATAGCAAATAGGCAACTTGTACCAATCAGCTCAGCAAGATATACTGTTCCAATGTCTCCACAACCAAGCTTCTTTAAAAGATTTAGGTGCATCAAACCCAGGGCTCCATGCTGCATTTGTACGTGACGAATGGCTTCCCATCTCACATCCTTTGACATGTGAGGTCTGTTTCCACAATTAGACCCACTCACATTACTCTCATCACTAATACTTGTACTACTACTATACTCACCTTGGCTACTTTTTGAACTTTGGGAAAATTCTCCCTTCTCTTTTGATTTTATGTTTTTCTTTACTTTCATAACAACAGCTCTGCTTTTATTACAGCTGTTTGAAGCGATGCATGGCTTACTTGCTACAGAATTCCCATTACTTGGGTTTACTTCATCATTAGATTTGGTTGAGTGGGAAATAAGAGAATCTGGTATGAACTCTTTACTTTCAGTCTTCAAAGTGCACTGGCACCTCTCACAAACCACTGGAATTTTACCAGGATTCGAGTCATTATTAACACTGTTATATGAACCGGAAGTGCAGGCAGCAGAACCTGGATTCTGCTTTATTTTCTTCTTAACAGAACTCTTGTTTCTAACAACCGGTTTGACTGAGCGGGAGTTATTCCTGGATAACTTGCTTACCCTATTGCCAACAAGTGAACTAGAAGAAGGTGCTACTTTCAACCTGTCTTTCCGTACAAGATCTGGTGCCGATGCTTTATTTGTCATATTGGACGAGGCAGGATCTTTTTCAGGCAGCTCTGATAGGTGGCCACTGGCACTAGGAGAAGGTGGGGAAGGTGCAGATGTATGCTTCTCTTTCTTTGCAAGCTCTATCTTTTGTGCATGACCCACATATTTACATAATGAAGAAATAATCCCACTATGCACTGCTATGTTCCCAGTACTATTCTGTGTTGTAAAACCAGCAAAACGAGGAGAATTCTGAGAACCTTGGCTTGATGACTTCATTGTCTGCGTTTGAAGATTCTCGGGCATCTTCCCAGAAGAATTGGATTTCGTTTCTTCAGGCATGATTGATATTTCAACCCCGCTCCCTTTACCATCATCTAAGGACAGACCGGATCCACAAGCTTCCACTACAACAGCATCATACAGTGTTTTTATCCTTCCGGCTTCCGAGACTCCAGGAGAACTGGTTGACTTTGACAGCCGTTTCATAGCAGCAGTTTCTGATGCCTTATAAAGGCATAGCTCCCTTAATGCCTGCTTCAAAGTCACAGGTTCTGAATTCCCCATTCCTGGTGAACGGGGCGTTCCAACCGTAATTGGTCGTTTCAAGGGAATTTTCCTTAAAGGACTCGATCCCTCGTGTTGTGAAAGAACTACACTCTTAGTTGAAGCTTTAAGATTAATTGCCTCAAAAAGATGATTAATATCATCTTCAAGAGAATTTTTATATCCGAGTTTTAGCTTATGAAGCTTCTGATCTTTGTCATAAGATCTCCTAGAATGTTGAGCGAAATTCAGCTCTTCCCCTGCTTCAACAATTTCACAAGTACCAGAAAATGAACCCATTACTGGGTTACTCTGCTCAAGCTGTTTGGATGTGGTGCCAAACAACGTGTAATTTTAGTTTTCTAAGTTTATTATATTCGTCCCTGAAGCATTTTAGACACAAATTGCCAGCTGCCTAAAAACACATTGCATGTAAATCTTTTTTTCACAAAAGTTCAAAGCCGGTCCATTCTGTCCACTTCTTTCACTGGCTCCAACAGTGGCATCCAAACCCTGAAATGACAACCGAGTTTTAGATAACATTAGTTAACAAAAAGTCTACATGATAAAACAAAAAAACAGAGATATGATTGGTTGATGACCATAACAGAAGGTGCACTTATCGATGGCATACATTAACATCTCTTTCACGAGCATTTTCAAGTAGTTTAATTTCGAATTCAACCATGAAATTCCAATACACCATCAATAAACTAATTACCCGTTTGCTCACATTTTTAGAACCTTCACTGCTACACAACAAAAAAAATATTGAGATGGCACGTAAAAGCGGCCATCAAATTTACAGAACCCTCGTCCTAGTACCAGATCCGAGACGCTTGAATCTAACCAGGCAGCGTCTATAACTTGTTTTTAACCAAAATGTTAAATGAAAATACAATCTTGGTTTTTACGAAGTAGGAATACTTTAGTAATAATATCTGGTCAGTCCGGTGATCTAATCACGAATCAAAAATTTATATGGCGTGCAGTCTGCTCCGAAAATAGCAAATCATAAATAAATGCAAACAAAATGAAAAGAAAAGCAAAACAACGAAAAGGAAGAAGCCAGTAGACGCGTTTGCACTTAAGACGCCTACGAAATTTTCCGATGATGAATTCAATTGGTCGCTCAAATAAATAGATCAGAAATAGCGTGGAGCAAAAAACCAGCCAAACTTTTAGCTTTTGCCAGTTAGGCTTGATTAAAACGAATCACATCCGGGATTCACTAACCTAACGAGTCAAATCAAAGCAGAAACGCTCGGAAAACTAATCGATATTAACTTCAACCAAATCAAGGAGAAATGGGTTAGACAGATAATGAAAATTCAAAGCTAATCCATGCCCAGGAAAAAACAAACACTCTGAAAATATCTGCATAAACCAAAATCTCGACAAAGGAACCTCGAACAAGTCCCAACACAGTATATGTATTTGTTAAGAACTTGCCTATACAAATGCATACACATACATGAATATATGTAATGAAATGAATTAAAGCAGTGCAAGAAGAGTGAGATCGGAAAGCGGAACAGTACCAGAATCAACTCCGGTTAAGCTTATACATTGAGGCAGAACTTTATTCATGAAATCTGAGGAATGGGGAAGGAATCAGGATCCCAGTAAGGAATAGAAACCCTAAAGGTAGAAGTGAGGTTGAAGCGGTGGGCGAAATGAGAGAGAGAGAGAGAGAGAGAGAGAGAGAGAAGCTAAGTACAATGTTACTGTTTTTCTTTCATACCGGCTCTGATTATTTTGAAGATGAGGGCCCACCATATAAAGCTGTTGGGGGCGTATTGAGGAAGAGGGAAGACAATTTTTAAATAAAATAAAATAAACATACTTATTAAATTTCATTAAATTTTTGTTTAATAAATTCATTATTTTTTATTTTAATTTTTAAAGAATTATTTTTCAAAAAAAAATAAGTGTAATGTGTAAAGATGATGAATAGTAAATTTCTTTTTTAAAAAAAAAAATTTTATATATCACATTATTATTTTATTTTTATCTCACTATATAATGGTGATAAATGTATCATATATTATATAATAGAATAAAAGTAAGATGAGAATTGTGCGTATAATATTATTCTTTTCAAAAATATCGTGCTCTTATTTTCTTAATATTTTCCTAATCTATTTATTTAAATCTTATTATCATTTTTTATTCTTAATTTTTTATATTTTAATTCACAATTTCATGTATACTAAATAGTTGGATATGTTTATGCAATCTGATTTATAATTTGAAATTATAAACATTGAATAAGTAGATCTAAAATGGACCGAGGCATTCCCATGATATAATACAATATTTACAATATTACGAATGAACATTATTTGCATTGAGAATCCTAGCGGGATATGTTTTTGTTGTCATCTTTTCTATGAACCTTAATTTAATTAACAGAATCTTGTAAATGTCGGGTATGTCTATTAACTTTACACAATATATATACCTTCAATTAATTTCAATCTTCTATGTTGGTGGCGCTATGGTCTGATTTGGATAGTGAAATCATATCAATTCATCTCATCTTATCTAAATTTACTCATTGCAATTTTTTTAAATTTCTAAACAAAATATAATAAATAATTTAAATTTTTTAAATCTCAAAATAAAAATAATATTATAATAATTTTTTATTTAATTTTCAACTTTCATTTCATATCAACTTACTATTTAAACCAGCTACATCAATTAACAAAATAGTGAACCGTATAATTGGATAATCTAACTATTATATACAAAAATAAATAGCTTTATTATTGTAAATAAATATATATAATTTTTATTATTTTTTATTATTTTATAATGTGATATTAAAAAATATTTATTATATTTTATTTATAAATTTATTTCCTAATATCACGTAAAATAGTAAGAATATATATAAAAAAAATGATAGAATAGATTTTTCATATAAAATATCATCTCAATTAATTGCGATGAATACATGGTTGGACTTGGACATATCCAAGAACGCCACCTGTGAACGCACCCCAAACGAGCAAGAAAGGACGTACTTGACTACATCAAACATCACATTATGCCAATTACGGCGTTTTTATTTCACCTCATTTTATTTTATTATTATTTTTTTTTAATTTTTATATAAAATAAAATAAATAATTTAATATTTTAAAATTTTAAAATAAAAATAATATTAAAAAATATATTCTAATAATATTTTATTTAATTTTTTAATTTTAATCTCAATTCATATTATTTTATCTTTAAAAACAAACTAATCCAACATCTATTCATCACTGTTCTCCTGTCATCACTGACATCCCCATTATTTCTGCCCAACTCAATATTTATCTTCTGCCTACGAGACAAAATGGACCATTTTGTTTTTTCCAACCAGCAAAATTAAATATGATTAAAACCAATAAATGTTGCACTAAATGGCGAGGATGAACAATTGAAAAGGGCCACAGATTGACCTCACTTTTTGGTAACCATTTATATTTCTTTCTGAAAATGTAGCACGAAATAATAATGGCCTATTCTATATTTGGATCCCACGTTAGTGATAATCAAATATACTTCGAGGGTTCCATGACAGACAGACTAAACAGCCAATAATTAATTATTTGAAAGCGTTGTCATGGAGGACAGCAGCTAGCCTGAGGTCTGCGGACTGCACCAATCAAATGGATTTTAGACAATCGGAAAGCAGTTTTTTTTTTTTTTTTTCTTTTTTTCACCCTAAGCAAGCAGTTTCATAGTTAAATTAAGGGTTACATGATACGAAATTTAAGGAGATGAAAGTCTCTCACAATCATTTCAAAATAAACAAACACAACACTAATAAAAATAAAAATAAAAAATTTGGAGATAAGATTTGGTTTTAAACGATTTTTAAATAGACTATTAAATTACAACTAAAAGTCATAGTGAGACGATGTGTGTTACAGCTTATTTGTCTAGACTGATTGTAAAAAAATTTTACGATCACTTTATCTTGATCATCGGTTAGGAAAAATAAGAATATAGAGACGTAGCAACTGAAGGATGCATCAATACACCAACATAAAACCAACACTGACTGTGGTGGCATGTGAGATCTCTAATTTTTATTTGTGTTTATATTTCCATTAAATGTGTTATTTTAATTATGTTGTTTGTGTTATTTTATTTGTGGTATTTTATTTATGTTAATTTTATTTTTATTTTGTGTGTGTTTATGGGTTGGACTTCTTTAATTACTATGTTTTTATTTTAACTGGGTTGTGGGTGTGTGTGTTTCTCATTGTGGGCCGTGGTTGTGTGAGTTTGGTGAGCCCAAAACAAACCCAACCCGTGAGATTTGTGCCCAGCCATGTGTTTTAATTTGAACCTAGCCCATTCGATTTTTAAAGCCCAGCCCGTAACCTAACCCGTGCACCATGCGAAGCCCAGCCCGTGCGTGTAAACCCAACCCTTCTTTGTTGCTAAACGGCGCCGTTTGAGGTGAACCCCTTGGGGTTTCATAAGTTTCTTCCTTGCACCGCACGACCATTTCCTCCTTCTTCTTCCTCCTTCTGGTTTTTTCTTCTACATAGCTGTTGTCATGCCGAATTCTTCCACCAATCATAGCTCGGCATCACAGAAAAATTTCTTCCTTCATCACTAGCCACCACCACCTTACTTTCCACCTCATCCTTTCATTGTTCTTTTCAGTGTCACTCGGCATGAGCACCGAAGGCTTGCTGGCAAGCCATCGCTCCACGTGGCCACCTCCTTCCACCGTGAGCAGCTCCGTGTCGACCGGTAGTGAGTTCCGTGTTGCGCTGTCAGCTGTCGCGCCATTCGTCCGCACGAAATCGCTTATCTTCTCCACGGCTTTCACGTCCGTTTTCTCTTTTTCTACCCGTGTGACACACGGGCACCTGTCATTGTCGTTCTTGGTCTATTTATAGTCCACGGATTTCCTCAAATAAAATCTTCTGAAATCCTCATCTTCTCTCTCTCGCTTAAGCCTTTCGCATCTTGTGGTATTTTGAGTTTTGTTGGTGAATCCGAGAGGTTGTATAATGGTTGTAGTGTTTTTCCCTTGGTTCTTTGACCATCCCCGTGAGCTACCGTGTTTATCAACTTGTAAAAGTTAGCCAACCCGTAAGATAAAACCCATTTTTGGCACTACTCCGCCGTGTGCCGCTGTTGTGCCGCCACCTTGAGCAACGTCTCTTTCGCACGATATTCCAGATTTTTTCTCATCTTCGTGTGTATGCAATTTTCCAGTTTTAATAAATAATTGTTATAATTTTCATTTGTAAACTGTTGATTTGTTGGTCTATTGGAATTGGGCATTAGGTCGTTAAAGTGTTGGGTTATATTTATTAATTCGAGTTGTTGGAATTGGGCCTTGGGCCGGATTGGAGGACGGGATTACGCGCGTAGTTGGTTGTAAACTATATTTTTGTAATTATTGAGAAATTGTAAATGAGTTATTTAAATGTATTCCAATAAACTGTTGTAATGCATATTTATCGTCTTTAATAAATTGTGATGTGATATCATGATGTCTGTTTGGATAGTGACTGAATATGTGGATGTGTTTGTATCACGACCCCAAGCCGAGATAGAGCATTATCTCGGTGGAGCTCCTCTGGTCACTCGGGAGCGTAACAGACTGACGTGACGTCCCCTGAGTTGTCACAGAACGACGATAGGAACGGATGAGATGGTAACGCTCTTGTACCGATTTCGTGTCCTTTTGGTTGGCGAGGTTAGAGGATGCTTGGCTATGTACGAACTCGGCGCGAAACTGAGCATCGCTCGTTACGAAGTCTCATGCACGGACGTTACCTGTGGTGTGATGATGAGAGCCAGAGCGTGCGGGACGATCCATATGGGAGATCGTGGTGCATGCATAATAAAATAATGGTTATGATTGGGTCAAAATGGGATTTTAGGCGTGAGTATTAAAAGGGTATTTTTGAAAAAAAGAATGTGGTTTCGTTTTCTGTAATATTGTCCGTATGGGGACGCGTAAATTTATTAATATGTTTTAAATCTCCTGGATATTGTTTTGATTAATTACTTGTTGAGATGTCATAATCTCATTGTGGTATTTTACCCTACAGTTCCGTCTTATGGTGCCGTAGAGTTTGACACAGAGCCCAAGTATAAACCCGAGGAATCAGCTCTACCGGAGGTCGCTGAATTGCTGAGATATTGTTCAGCATTATGAGATTTGTTTCTCTTATGTTATTTCCTGTCTTCAATTTATCTGTCGGATGATTGTATAATCCTTGTAAAGTTATTTTACTATTTTTGAACAAATTCTAGTACTTAATAAAGAAAGACCTTTTCATTTCTCCGTTGCGAATATTATTTTGTACACTTATTGCATATTGTACACACTTTGAGCATTGGTCGTTGGGATGAGTGATCTGTGTGGTCAACATCTCGGTATCACGAACTCCACAAAAATAACACGTGGGGTCGAGAGCGCCACATGGCACTTGTGGATCACGCGCCATTTTAGGAAAAAAGCAGTGATCAGATCTGAGAGATCCAAAGCCACCAATCTTAGTAGTGCCATGCGTGACACCCGCAAATGCCCACTAACGTGGCTGTGCGTGAGGCTCATGCGTGGTTTTTTTGAGCAGTTTTCTTCAACCTTTTGACATATCGATAGCTGGAGAGTCTACTGGTATGGCATGTGGTGATCGTAAGAGGCTAGTAGGCAGTAGATCAGCACTTCTTGGTGTTATGGATGAAAAACAGTGAAATAACAGAAAAAAAACACTATAGACAATTTCAACGTTGGCCAGACAAAAAGAGGGAGGGAGGAGCCGAATCCATTCTTCTTGTTTTCTCTTGTCCATCTTCATTGGCTAATTTCATCGATTCTCACGTTAAGTATATCTAAATAAGTAGATCCGACTTGGTTGTTAAAGAATCCAATGCAAATGTGACTCATGGGATATTGTAAACTGCATGTCTAATGTTGAGTATGTAGGTCCACCTGACTTCTCACGTTACTATAATGTTTATAAACTTAAAAAATGCAACCATTTTTTGGGTTTTTTCTTGGTAATTTGATGACGACGTGGACGTGTGCCAACGGAAGAAGACAAACAACCACCGTCCATTTTGAAGGGGAAAAACAATACAAAATGTTCTATTTTTTAACATGTTAGTTTATTTCCCTTTCCTGATTCTGGGATTAACCGAATAATTATGCAGATCTGATCTTTGGATAAACGACACTCACGCAGTTATTTTTAAATAGGTATAAGAATTGCTGCTGCACGTGCGTACAGACACTGTAGATTTCTTCGTATGGCGTCGTTGATGCCAAGGAACGGGGACAAAACACATTGCACAAAGGGTGCTATCCACGTGCCTTCCTTGCATGATTAATGGGTTTTGGAAGAGTAAATAAAGGGAAAAAAAATCTTCAGCTTCATAAGTTGGGATGGGAGAAAACAGGGAAGACACAGGTACTTTCTAAAATACTCTTGTTATTTGAATAAAAAATGATTCTTTTATTTCATGAATATGATCTAATTATGGCGCTGATCTAACCTTTAAGAACTTTCCAATAGTTATTAAGTACCATGTTGATGTCGTGTTTCGCAGGTATGGTCAAATCTACAATCCTGGTGTCGCGATGTGAATTATTTGAAGTCCCTAGTAGTGTTCTGGTTCGACTGTACGGTAGTGGGTCGTACGTTAATGACAATGAATAGAAAATAAATGTTGTGAAAGTAAAAAGAGACGGCACAAAATTTACATAGTTCGACAATATGCCTACGTCCACAGGGTTTGGGGAGGGAAGTTTTAAATATAATATATCAGTTTACAATCACTCATGGATCCTCATATCTCACTGCATAGAGAAGGTTGAAACTCTTCTTATTGAGGGTGATGTCTTCCTTTTGGGGTTACTTAAAGAAAAATATCTTATTAAGAGAGAGCTCGTTCCCCCCCTCATCTCGAGAAGTAGAAGTCGTTCATTATTCTATTTATTTTTATCTAGCTGTATGCTTTATATATGTACTCATTTGTTGCGTGTGTCAAATTCCTTTTTTGCCTGCTCTGAAGCTCCCTGCCATGATATGACTTCTCTCCTTGGCATGTCTAACTTACTCTCCTTGATCCCTCCTGACATTTACAGTTCTTATACCTCTTTTATCTCCCTATTTTGTCCTTAGTGATATCTGGATGGGCTGGACCGGACCTAATTTATAGCCTAGTGTATTTTTTTCCCCTCACAAACCACATAAGTATACAGATAACATTGTGACATGATTGATTATGATGAAGACGAAGAGAAAATTACCAAAATATTAACTAACAAGAAAAGGGCTCCACATGTTGACGTTTGAGCCTTTTTACACATCTCACTGTTTAATTCCATGATATTGGAGGGGGCTGGAAAGTGCCGGTACTTTGAAGCAAAACTATGAAAGTGTACGTAAAATAATCAACATTATTCGGATGAAGACAATGGAATTATGGAACCATCACGTTCAAGCTTCGCATGGAGTGTCCACCTTCTTCGAATTTAGTTTTTGTTCTTGCCATTAGAGACTGCACTCGAGAGTTTTGAGGCAGCCTCTTTCTTAACTTAATTTTTCGGTTTATTTTATTTTCCATATCTTCTGATAACTTGAGGATGGAAAATGATATCCGTAAGAGACTTGGCGCAGAAATCGCTCAAGAACGTCCACGTGGAAAATGAAACGATGCCTATTATTTTAGATCATAACTCACGTGCTAAATGAGTATTATGATCCTTAGTTCATCGATCATTGTTTTAGATCAACATGTATAAAATATTTAATTAAATAAGATAGAGTGTAGAATAAAGAGTTGAAATTTAAGACATTTATTCTGATATTATATAAAATGATTATTTATTTTAAATATTTAAATTAAAAATATATATTTAATTATTTATATTATAATCTTAATAAGTACAACCCTATTCCAACTTCGACTTGATTCAGAATTTCAGAGTTAAAAGAGTCGGAGCCCAATCATCCTTTTAACGGTTGAGAGATATGATTCCTGATGGGCCCGATCTGTTTTTCTTTATTTTTATTCTTGATATTGTATTCATGGGCCGATGCTGAATATTTGTTCCTAATGTTGGCACGGATCTAAGCCGGTCAGGTCCAGCTGCCCACCTCCACTGTACCATATATGAGGGCGTCGCCTGCTAGAGCTTTATCAAGGTTTTGTTGCAGCGAGTGAAAAACACAAACATACATATCTGATATCACTGCTCGCTCTCTCGCCGGGAATTCGTCTCTCTCCCGGTATATGTATATTTATATATCTATGTATTATCGTGCTTTAAAGTTTCTTACACCCTACGTCCAGCTAATTCTTGCAGTTTTGCAGCAGAGTTAAGCTTCTGAACCTCGAATCTCAAAATTTCTTACTGATTAAAGACTCGGAGGTATGTTGAGTTTTGGCTTTTGGGTGTTTATTTTTTTTTTCCATTGTAAGAATCGTACTTCTGGGACTCTGAAGTTTTGAGCTCATTATGGTCTCTGTATTTTGTTCTGAATACCATTGAAATCGGGTTTTTAGGGGTATGGTTGGTGTGGGATTCATGTTTCAGGCAATGGGAGTCAGAAAATTGGGTGTATTTTAAGAGACCGTGCAATTTCAAGAATTTTTCTTAGTTTTGTTATATGACTTTTAATCCTTAATGGGGAATTTCTCTCGTGTTTGTGTATGTGCGCGCACGCGCGCGTGTTAATTCTTTTACGTTTTGACTATGAAGGACATGCCTTTAATATGGCTTTTGAGTTGTTGTATGTTTCGCTTCTGCGCCGAAGCAAAGCATGAGAACTATATGAAAAATCCTATTCTGGGTGTCTCTGGATTAGGGATAGATCTACTTCACAATATATGCTACTGTGCCCATCTCCGTCCGCAAAGGTGATAAATATTATATAGTATTTGATGGGGCTGAGATTGTCGTGTGAGGGTAACTACGGGTTTTGAATGGTCAGGTAGCGCATCATGTGGTAGTAACAAGAGTGAGTGGTTGATACTTATCAAAAAAAAAAAAAAACAAGAGTGAACGATTGATATTCTTTTGACTTTTGGGTTGAAGTATCAAGGCCTTGGGTGTGTTTGTCTTCCTAACAATATGCTTGGAAAATGTACATTAGATGGCAAAGTCTTACATTCGATTAAAGTTCTATTTTACATCTACCAACTTTGATTATGAAATGCTCTGAGGATAGTTAAGGTAATTTGGTGGTGGTCACTGGACAAGGGCTTTATCTGCTTCATGTCATAGAAATTTAGTATGCTGTACTACGTTGTATTTTGGACACCCTCTTGTTGTGTGGAGATGAAGTAAACTAGTAATGCTACTTGAGTACATTTATCATTGAGTATGATTTTAAAACATTATATAATAATATAGAAAATACTGGACCTATTTTGTGTGGAGATGAAGCATTACCCATTATTGGGTTTGAGTTTGTGTTGGACATTCAAACATATGCTCATGCTTGTGTATATAAACAATTTTATAGTATTGCATTCTTGTTGGATATATTTTACATTATTCCTTGTGAATTCATGTTAAAATGGTAGATGTATTTAAGGAATTAGTGGGGGAAGATCGGGCAGTTTGTATCAATTTAGGTATTAATCGTGGTCTGCACTTTGGCAGGTAGAAGAATGCCAAAGGTGAAAACAAACCGTGTTAAATACCCAGAGGGCTGGGAATTAATTGAGCCTACTCTTCGCGAACTGCAAGCAAAGATGAGAGAAGGTTAGCGTCTTCCCATCTAATGCATAGTTGGCACGGCTTTTATTTTATTTTATTCATTCTCACATAGTTCACTGAACGCAGTGAAACTAACAGTCATTATTCTTTGATCAGCTGAGAATGATCCACATGATGGTAAGAGAAAATGTGAAACGTTATGGCCTATTTTTAAAATAGCACACCAGAAGAGTCGCTACATTTTTGACCTTTACCACCGGAGGAAGGAAATATCCAAGGAATTGTACGAGTTCTGTTTGGATCAAGGCTATGCTGACCAGGCTCTAATTGCGAAATGGAAAAAGGCATAGTCTCTAATTCTCTAATTCTCAAGCAGTAGTTCATAAACACGTAATTCACATAGTAGAAGAGTATAAGCATGAACTTGATTTCAGGGAAAAAACACGTGCAAGATGTTTAAAATCATATTATAGATCCTGATGTTAGCATCATCATCATCAGGATTTACTTATCAAAAAAAGAAATAAATCTTGATGTTAGCGTTTGGGGTATAAGGAAAAAATACTTGATTCATTCAAATTAGTGTCATAATTGGGGAAATGGTTTGACATGAAATGTCACTGTATACAACTTCTTTGGAAAACCAAGGAATATGCCATGAAAGCATGAATATTTTCCTGTCTATTTATCTATGGAACTACTATAAATGATATCATTGGTTCCTCGCAAGTTTCTACATTAATTTGCCTATTTGAAGTTCAGAATTCTGTTTAAATTGCAGCCAGGTTATGAACGTCTCTGCTGCTTGAGGTGCATTCAACCACGGGATCACAATTTTGCTACCACTTGTGTGTGCCGGGTGCCACAGCATCTGAGAGAGGAGAAGGTGATTGAGTGTGTCCATTGTGGTTGTAAGGGCTGTGCAAGTGGGGATTGATTCTGCTGGCCTTCCAAGAATGACAAGATTCCCGGTTTCGGCAATGTGTAAAGTCTCTTCTTGGTAATCATTCTGAAGCTGGCCCAAGGCAACTGGTAGCACAGTGTCTGTATTTGGTATTTGTTTTGAGAATTAACCAAACATAGCTTGAGAGTTTAGAGCATGAATCGAAAATCTTTCTTAAAGTTTCGAGTTACATCGAGTACGATGTTTCCCACCATCGATTGTT
This sequence comes from Juglans microcarpa x Juglans regia, assembly GCF_004785595.1. Classification (NCBI taxonomy): domain Eukaryota; kingdom Viridiplantae; phylum Streptophyta; class Magnoliopsida; order Fagales; family Juglandaceae; genus Juglans; species Juglans microcarpa x Juglans regia. Next base: position 638,654 of record NC_054603.1, on the reverse strand, counting down.
AGATGCTGCTTATTGTGCTCAAGTTTTAAATTTGTTATAAAGTACAATGAAACCTTAATGTTTGCTATAGTCTGTTGCGGTCGACTAGTTAAATTTGTTCTTTAGATATTATCAGTTAGGATGGGTGAGGTGACAGCCATCTCTTTATGAGTTTGTATGTGACATTTGAGCTGTGATGATTATTATAACTTTGTCGTGTTAATTTAACAGTTTTTTACATGGAAAATAGTACTTTCTAAAAGTAAAAATAAAGGAGCATTTATTATTGAGGGGAGGTAATTATTACCAATCAAAGTCCAATTGCCATTGGTGTTAGCGGAAGTACACCAGCGATTGCCACTACTGCAAGGTCTATAAACATCCAAATTGAGGTATAGTTTTACTGAGAGACAAAATATAAGTGGGAAAGTTAGGGCATCGACTTCTTAGAGTAATGTTAGGTAGAAACTTCAAATAGAAATATAAGTTTTCCTTATTTCAGCATTATTAGTTGTTTGACTTATTCATCCATCTTAATTCTTATCGTACATTAATTATCATCTCTAATCACACTCGTCTGTGTAGTGCATTTTAAGAGTCTTTTTATTTTGAGTAATATTAAATATAGTTATGTGTTGTGTAAATGTAATACATTTATTTTAAAAAAAGTAGTGAAATTTATTATTAAAAAATTAATTTTTTTATGTAAGTCTTATATTTATTTTATTTTTTTTAAAAATGAGTGCGCATCATTTACGGATTCTATGACTGTAAAAATCATTTGTGTTTCACATTTTATAGCGATTGCCTATATTAATAACTAAAATGGAAAAATACATAAAATGCGCCTCATCAACCATTGTGATTAAATATAATAAAATTGAAGATTAAAAAAAAAAAAAAACATAAAGTGGTTTGTCCTTTTTTCAAGAGAAAATATCGTTGCAGTCGTGATTGCGCGGCGCTTGAGTGCGCAAGCGCCGGCACTCAAGTGCTGCGCAATCACTCAGAAAAAAATAAATATATACAGGATTTATATGAAAAAAATTAATTTTTTAATAGTGAATCTTATTATTTTTTAAAGTGACTATACGACGTTTGTAAACTCTACGACTATACGTAGTATTATTCATTTTCCAATTATAGTGCTTCAAACTTAGAAGGGAAAACAACAACACAACTTTTTATAATTTCTGTCTGATTATGCCCTTCGTCCTATGCATTTGTTGGTAAAAGAGAGGAATCTGATCCATTAAATTATACATGAGGTTACAAAAAAAACCAAATGCATGAGGTCAGTGTGGGGGAGTGTGGACTCAATCGTCCGCCTACTCACTGACCAGAAGTTTAATGGGTGGGTTACAAGTAGCAAAAAACCCGCAGAAAAGAAATCCGGGCCTGGTCAATATTGGACTGGACTTATTAAATCACACCTTGTACCCCATCTTTCTTTCAGTTGGAAGAGAAGCCTCAAATTCAATTCAACCTTAAAAGTCAAGGCTTCTTCACCTATTTACTTCAAATGTAATATATTTATATAGAGGACCAACATATTTGAATATTTCTTTTCTAGGTGGGTATATTTAATATATTGCTTGATGCTTTGGTCTAAGTTGGAATTATGAAGAAGATGAGGTTGGATTTTATTGCTTTATAGCGCGATATTTGGGGGACCCTTCATTATTTTTAGTAGCTAAATAGTTTTGAGTGCTCAATCCTATTTATTGTCTGTCCCATTAAAACAGAGAAAGTGACGTCTGTATCGTGTCACCTTATTTTTGACATGGAACGTTTTATTTTCTTTTATGGGTTGAATTCCCATGATCTTGATGTTCATATGGGTTTTGGTTCTGTCCTACTTCAGTGTATGTGAGATATCTTTGACTATGGATATGGTTTAATTCTTTAGAATGACGTTAATCATTGCGTGCGGTGCGACTGCTAATCATAACCAACACCCAACTATTATATAACTACTACTTGATAAAATATTCTCTCTTTTTTAAAGAAAAAAAAGAAATTTGAATGCGTTTAAATTAAAAAAAAATAGAGGAATTATATTTGAAGTTTTGAGCAGAGGATTGCGTGTGCAGTCTCATTAATGAATGAAAATTAAAAAAAATCATCATTTTGAAAAAACTATTTTTATAATTCTAAATTTTTTTAAAACATAATAGTTACGAAGGCTTGCATGAGTCCAAATCGTGAAAAGATTCATTAAAAGTTATATTATTTTATCACATTAATATAATTTTTTTTAATTTTAAAATAATAATAATATTAAAAAATAATATTTTATTTAATTTTTATTTAAAATCATTTTATCTCTTTATCCAAATCGTGAAAAGATTCCTTAAAAATTTATTATTATAAACATTTTTATAATCTAAAGAGATATAAATAATTTCGGCAATCTTAAGATTAATTAATATTATAAAGTTTATATATATTAAATCCATCTTTACATAAATAAGTAATAAAAATATAAAGACATAACACTGTAGAAAACTTTAATCCATTAAATGAGACATTAACGTCTAAAGTTTTTTTTTTTTTTTTTTTTTTTTTTTTTTTTTTGTAGATGAGTTGAAATAAAAATTAAAAGTTTAATAAAATATTATTAAAATATATTTTTTTAATATTATTTTTTTAAAAAAATTTAAAAAAATTTGAAGTGTATATTTTATTTTATGTAAAATTTTTAAAAAAATTATAATAATTAGATAAAATAAAATAATTTTTTTTTTTATAAAAGTGAACCAGCGCGTAATGGTTTCTGCATGTACCACCCCATCTACTGAGTTGCAGGCACAATGTGGGACACCGAAATTTATATCAAAATTTTATATACCCCATACGGTTAATATTATGAAATTTTGGTCGTATTGGGATACTTAGGATCTATCTAAGTTGTTTTTTTAATTTGACAAATAATCCTTTATATAAATCCCTTAACATTTTTGTTATCTATCAATATAAAAAATACATGGTAATTTCTTAACTAGCTATTTTTTTTTAATTGAAAAAAAAGGTAAACAGATCCACATGCCTCGTTTAGAATTTGGATTGAACTAAGATCAACTCAATTCAGTCTAATTTTAAGCTGAATTTAACATCTAAATACTCAACTCTTAAATCACTAAATTCATTTCAATTAAAAACCTATTTACACGTAGGACTCGAAATTTTTTTTAACTCAATACCTCTTTATTCGCAGAATTCATATTTTTTTTTTAAAATTCTCATGAATACATTTAAACTCATATTAACTTTTAAATACATCTAAATTAATTTTAAATAAATTTTAAAAAATTTATTCTATCATCTCAATTTATTATTATTTATTAAAAAAAAAAAAATCAACTCCTTTCAAGGTCTAGACGGCCCGCTAACTTAAAAGACGAGATCCAACTACTATCTAATTCGGCTTCACGAGTATGTTTTGACTTAAGAGGCAGTACATTGAATCAATTATTTGACACCTTTTTGGAAGTTGAGCAAAATTATTTGACCTTTCTATCATGAATCCACCCCTTGGCCAAATAATATATTGTGGATCCGGTGCTCGTTGGGGTGCGTTGCGAATCCGCGATCTTCTCGGAACTACCACGTTTTACCTCGTAAGCAATTAAAAAAATAAAGGAAAAATAAAATGATCTTGGAAGGTAAAGTACATAATTTATTTTAAGGATTACTACTTTATTTGTATTTATTTATTACTAATAATTCATTTCAAATTTTTTATTTTTTATTTTTTATTTTTTTAACATCCTTAATCATTAAGAAAAAATTAAAAAAAAATATAATTTTACTAATAGTCACTTTTTTAACTATTAAGTAAAATTTAAAAAAAAAATCAAATATAAAAAAGTAGTAAATGAGTAGTAGTAAAATTGTAACTCTATCATTTTCCTTATTTTAATGATACGATAATATTTGATTTATAAAAAATAAAATAAAAATAATTTTTTATTACAAATTAAATTTTTCTATATCAACAATATAAAAGATATATTTTACACACTAACTTGATATTTTTACTATTAACCATTTGATTCACCATCAAAGGAGATTGTTAAGAGGATCCTTGAATTTGTTATGTCCTTCTTCTTACGTACGTATTTGTTGCTTACTACCCACTAGCATGTGTCACGCATGCATGTATAGTCTTTTTTCTTGTGATTATTTTCACGCCTTTTTCATGCCTTCCACACACACACACACATATATATAATAGCATTTTGATTATTTGATACTATAGAGCTGCTAGACATATAAAGAAAGCTCATAAAAGGTCCACACATTGATGGGATACACTGTCAGTGTACCACGTCCTCTCTCTCTCTCTCTCTCTCTTCTTTTCTTGCCTCTCCCCTTCTCCTCTTTTCCCCACCCCTCACTAATGTCGCCGCCAAACTTGCCTCGCCCTTCATTGATGTCGTTGCCGCACCCCTTACCTTCCTCGCCACTCATTGTCGTCACCCTTCACCCCCACCTTTGTCATCATCGTCGCTACTACCTCCCCTCACCAATAGATACGAGATCTCTCTCTCTCTCTTCTCTCAATTGGGTTGAGGGGATGGAGAGGGGTTGGGAAAGAGAGAGGGAAAGGGGGAGGAAGGGAGAGATACGAGGAGAGGTAGGAGAAAGAGAGAGAAGAAAAAAAAGAAAAAAGAAAAAGGAAGACGTGATACATTAGTAGTATGTCGCATCAGTGTGTGAAATCTGTTTGTTGAATTCTTTTATATCTATAATGTTTTTATTGGTGCTCTGGTACTGAAATTAAGTACCATATATGCGCAAGAGCTAATAATCAATTTAGACCACTTGAAGTAGGTATGTACAAGATGCAGTACTTATAGTTGACACTATTTTACAATTGAGTAATATTAGATATATTTATGAGTTGTATAAGAGCCACACACTCAAAAGAGTGGGGTTTACAATTATAAAATTAACTTTTTACTTAAATTTTATATTTACTTAATTTTTTAAAAAAGAATATGCGACATTTGAACACTTTATAACTGTAAATATCATTTCTTTATATAATCTGATAAATTATTCTAAAATATTTTTTACTTAAATTTTATATTTACTTAATTTTTTTTAAAAAAAATATGCGACATTTGAATACTTTATAACTGTAAATATCATTTTTTTTTATATAATCCGATAAATTATTCTAAAATATAGTATATGGTTGTCGACTAATGCAGCCTAGGATAGGACCTGATATAGATAATCAATTATATATCCATTTCTATATTATTAAATGATATGCTGAAGTATAGCTTTTCTATTATTAATTACTCCTCTCGGTACTCATCGATCGAGGTTGAAGTTGAAGTTTTTTTTTTAAACCAAGGTTGAAGTTGAAGTTGAAGTTGAAGTTGAAGTCGAGCGAGCTAGCCAGCCAGCCAACCCCCAGTAGTCAGTACTCAACTGAGTCAACTCATTGTGGCATTATTAAATGAAAAAATATAAATAAAATAAATATTGGAATATACGTAGATCACCGCGCGAACTCTGCGGCCAACTGGAGCCGATCACTTCATATAATATGCAAATACGACAACTATTTTTTTATTTTTTATTTTAAGGGAAATACGACAACTAATTAATCCTTTCAGTAATCAATAAATAACTAAATTACATACACCACCCAAGTGGCGGGATTGAGTCAAGAAAATGTTGCGAATATTATTGCAAGTGTTTTACTTTTTTAAATATAACACGAAGAGTGCCAATAAAGTTTTGTTTAAACTAAAAGATCATTGTAATGACTAGCTACTGATCATGTATACTGCGTCAAATTAATTGAATGAATGTACGTTGAATGTAGAACATGATGATCATGGTCGGGTCGTTTAATCTTATTTTTAATTGGATGTTCCAAATTGGCGAGCTTTTCTTTATAGACACCCATGCCAAAAACCACCATACAATATATATATATATATGAGATATATGAGATATATATTAGTAGGAGATCATTAATTCGTGATAAGCTGCAAATTAGTCAATCCAATTGAAAGTCTAATTAATCTCCAAGATTTTTAATGTCGATAATGATATCAAAAAATAAAATATTATTCTTATTGCTTCGAGTTTATACTGTCTGCGTTTCCACATAAAGAGATACTGATTAATATACTAGACTTTTGAAACACGGCATTATCAACAAGAAAATATAAGAATATGTAGTAGTGATCATATTGTTTAAGTGGCTAGCTAAATGATTGAATCCAAAAATATTTGTGAGAGCCCAAATGTATTGACTTTAACTGTTTGTTTAATCAGTGATGATTGTACAACGTATATTTATGTTGTTTATACGAGTAAATATATGAGTGGAGGGATTCTTGATACACCCTCGACATGATCAGACGACAATACCTTCTCGATCACACACATGTGATATATAATGCAGTACATATGGTGCACAACCTCACCAAAGACACCTGCTCATATTTGTTTGAATCATGTTTCACGGCCTGGACAATTTCATGCAGGTAGTGGATAAGCGATCACCTGCACAGTAACCAAAGGGGGAATCTTAGGATCCGTTGATCCTCCAATTCTTAAGTCAGTGATTGGTGAAGGAGATGATGAATAGTAGTCAAGATAAGAGTGTATGGTGATAGTGATAGATTATCTTGTTTGCTACTGGTAGTGTCTTATTTATAGTTACCGACCTTATCTCCATGATAATGGGGTGTTGCATAGCAAGAGATAATATGCTTGTGCTGCCGATTCACCGAGCTACTCCTATGGTGTCACTTCGCCGAGCTATGACGTGCTTAGGGTGGTTGTGTATTGCTCGGGCCTTGGGCCGTATTGAATGCGGCATGCCATATGCTCTGCGGGCATGCCTTATGCTCTGGGCCGCATTGAATGCGACATGCTTTCTCTTTAATGCTGGGTGTAAACCGTCGCAAGTCTTTTCATCGGGTACTGAGTGCTAGGTTTCTTCCCTCTTAAGCCTTGCTTGCATTTCCTGTCTTACTTCCCGTTGTGAATAGGATCATACCCGAGCCTTGACCTAAGTTTTATTGTCTGTCTTAGCCCATATCGTGCACCTGAGCCTTAATTCGGCCCATGTCTCCAGCTTGGTTCAATCTAGACCTCATATCTAGGTTATAACCTAGGCCCTGCTCTTGGCCCAATGTAAGAGATTTTTCCCCTTTACAGTATTTCGTAAATTTTTAACACACTCGTGGGTTGAGAATTCAAAGATTTTTTTTTTTTAAAAGAAGATCTCTGACCTAGTCATGTAGAAGGTGAACGGGCCCGAACAATCATTAACGCCGTCCTCATTAATTAAAGCTGCTTTCTGGTGTGCCAACTTTGCCCGAGCCACTAGCTCTGACTTGCTAATAGCTATTCACGATGCAAGTCCCAGTGACCTGCTGAGTTTTGTGCAAACAAGCATGGTCTTTATATCGGCCACAAAGTATAAAGCAGAGGAACCAAACCACCAGCTCTGACCTGCTAACAGCTATTCACAATACAAGTCCCAGTGACTTGCTGAGTTTAGTGTAAACAAGCTCAGTCTCTAGATCGGCCACGAAGTATAAAGCAAAGTAACAAAACCACTAAATTTGACCTGCTAATAGCTATTCACAACGCAAGTCTCAGTGACTTGCCGAGCTTCGTGCAAACAAGCCCTGTCTCTAGATCTGCCACGAAGTATACAGCATAGGAACCAAGCCACCAGCTTTGACCTGCTAACAGCTATTCACAACGCAAGTCCCAATGACTTGCCGAACTTCGTGCAAAATTGCTGCTTGCGATGCATTGACAGTGATAGAATCCTCATCAGGAAAATCTCCATCAAACAAAATCTCCATCAATAAAATCGAGTCACTAAACTCTCGCAAGCTCCTCACTCGCGCTTTATGCGATTAAGTTCATCTCACGCACCATTCGAGCTCTGCACTTGCGCTTTACATGGTCGAGTCCATCTCCTGCCCCATTCGAGCTCCACCCTCGAGAAGCATTACTAGGCCCAGCTCAAACTGAGGAAATAGGAACATAAAGAAAGGAAAATATGAGTAGAAAGAAAAGGAAATAGGAGCATAAAGAAAAGTGAGGAAATAGAAGCAGAAACAAAAACTGAGGAAATAGGAGTAGAAAGAAAAGCTAAGGAAATAGGAACGCAATAAAATCGAGTCATTAGACTCTTGCGAGCACCACGCTTGCGCTTTACGCGGTTGAGTCCATCTCCCGCTCCATTCGAGCTTCGAGCTCGAGTTTTAGGACGGACGGATGAACACGGATCAATGGGGAATCGATGGAAATATATTGAGGAAGAGCTTCAACCTTATCTGTACAGTGAGATATAATGATCTATGAGTAATTGTAAATAAATATATTATAGTGGAGACTACCCTCCCTAAACTCCCGTGGAAGTGGGCATATTGCCGAACCACGTAAATTTTAGTGTTCATCTCTCTTTATTTTCCTTGCACTTATTTTCCACTCGCTGCAATGGACGTATGAACCTGTTAGGGACCTCCGTTTTTTCCATAAACATTAAGGACCACAAGCTCACATTGATGATGATGGTGACCGAATAGAACTTGCCAACTTGCTTGGTACTCAACTTCCGTGGCAATGGAGGGACAAAGTGTATGGTGATTGCAATGCGATGGGCACATCTAGGGTTTGTTCTTGGATGTGGCTCCAAAATGATGGGCTAGAGTTAGATGAGTGAGGTGAGGTTAGAGTTTTAGGTGATAGGCGACTAGGGTTGCCGCCTTTAGGATGATGAATTAGGTTTTCGGATGCAAGACAATTAGGGTTGCCGAGATTGAGGGTTTGGATTAGGGTTGGATGGTTTGGAGAGAATTAAGGAAAGATTCTTAAGTAGTAGAAATCTATTTAGGAAAGTGGTGGATTCAGTTTTGGCTAAAGTGGATAGATTGGGATTGACTTGAGGTATCTTAAGAGTAGAGAGATTTAAGGAAATTGAAGGTGATTATCAATTCCTTAAATCAAGAGATTTGATTTGGAGGGAAACAATGAATCCTAAATGATAGGAATTTCCTTATAGAGCTTGAGGAATTCGACTAGGGTTTTATGAAGGATGGAGGCAAGGCTAATTATGGAAAGTGGATTAGGGCAAACACAATGGTGGTTGAATTGTGTATGTGGTAAAAATCAAATGAATGAATGAGCATGAATGGTGTTTGATAGGCGAGAACACACAAGAATATTATATGAACAATGTAAGAACAATGCACATAAAATAATAAGATCAATGGAGAAATAATGGAAGACAAGAGATGAACTGAATAATACTCATAAGATTGATAACTTGGATCACACTTATTCACGAATTGTAAAGTGTGATTCTCTCCTTAGGGATTCACAGATTGCACTCTAATGAGCCCAAGTGCTAAGCACCAAAAAAGATGATCTCAAGAACAAAGTCGTCCAAAAGGAATTTGTCAAAAGATGTAAAAGAAAAGTTTAAGGGTCATATTTATAAAGATTACCAAGGTGGAAACCCTCAAAAGATCCATTGAGAAATAATTAAATCAAAAGAAAAGAAAAGCAATAACATAGGTTGTAAGGGCCAAAATGGCCTGTGGCATGCATTGGCCCATGGGTGAGCTAGGCTAGTTCATGGCTCATGGTTGGGTTGGTCTGGTTCAAGGCTTGGTATGGTGCACGACATGGTCTGCTGGTGGGCATGACAAGGTGCCATGCATGGGCCTGCTGGTGTGCACGACGTGGTGCCATGCCAGGCCTATTGTTGGTCTAGGCAGTACACCATGCGTGCGTGCTGCATGGCCCAGGAGGTGGCCTGGGCGTTAACTCTGTATGGCCCAGGCAGGTGGCTTAGGCGTTGGTGCTGCAAGGCATGGGCTAGAGCCATATGCTGGATGGCATGCCTGATGGGCATGCCACTGGCCTTGCCTGCAGAGCATGGGCTGGCATCGTGCGTTGGATGGCATGCTTGTGAGTGCATGCCACTAACCTCACTAGCTGCTACTGTTGGGGTGCTTGCAGGGGTGCGCGCATGGGCAGGCGCATGGACGTGCGCCTGCTAGGTTGCGTGTTGGGTTGTGCGTGGTCACTAGCCTCGCCAGGTATGTGCATGGATATGCACATGCTGGGCAACACACGGCCAATAGCCTCACGGGACCTCTCATACATGTTAAGGCATGGGTTATAACACATATGTAGGCTGGTTGTGGGGCTGTCTTAGCATGTCAAGGGCAGTGACATGGCTTGGTCTAGGACCACTTTCTTAGGAATCTCGATAGAATTGCTACCGTATAATCATATCGGAACATTATCGTGAACTTCAAATAGTTTACATTGTGGCACTATCGGTATAAATTTATTCATACGCGTAAAACACGATATGAATAATATTTGAAAAAAAAAAATAGAGAAGAAAAAAAAAACAGCGGGACCATGTATTTTTTATCCATTGGCTTGGTGGCTCTTTCAAGAGTCTGACAATATATGGTAATAGGATCAGAGCGCGATTGATTGAGTTGAGCCAATGATGCAGATGTGTTCCGTGTTGGCAGCGTATTTTCAACGCCGACAGTGACCAATATTAAACACACATGACGATCTTTCTAGAAATACATTCTAGAAGATATTTGGACAGGAAAAATTCTAGTTTGTCCAAATGTAATGATTAAACTCAACACTCCTTTAGAAATAAATAATGATATATTAAAATTTACTGTAAATTTTTTATAAAAAATAAGTCATATTAAAAGAAAATATGTGATTACTTGTGTGTGGAATGATGAGTAGTAAAATTTTATAAAATAATTAATTATTTTTTTATGGAATCCACTTTTTTTTTTTTTTTTTAAAAAAAAAAACTTAAAAACTTATACTTACCATTAAGAAATATATCAGCCAAAAAGTTTATTTTAATAAATGAAATTATTTTTTAAAAATATAATTTATTGTCTTGTTCGAGGCATGAAATTAATGATGTGGTCTCACGCGGTTTAACCGACGAGCCGCAAAGCTTGCTTTGAGGCAGAGAGTGACAGATACACAGAAGCTTGCGTTGTGTTGCATGGATTCAAACTGAGAGAGAAGAGAGACAGAGCCACCCAGCAGCGCGCGCTCCATAAAGTTATTGACCTCATCTCTGCGTTGACCCCGAGCTCGATGCGTTGATTTTTCGAGTTCCTTTATAAAATCACCCTCCTCCACTCCTTCCTTTCTCGCCATAGTTTTTCCTCCACCACCCTTCCATCCACCATTTCCGTCTTTCTTCCACCACTTTCTCCAGAAAAAAAGCAACTCTGAAATAGCTTCGGAAAGAGAGAGAGAGAGAGAGAGAGAGAGAGAGAGAGAGAGGTTTCGTGCATGGATAGGGGAGCCAGTTAATTTCATTAGCAAGTGAGGCTCTAAGAATTAAGACAAAAATATTTCACGATCGTCGGCGTAGTCGGGGAGTTTGGTTCGGCACACAATAGATCCAGTACTTCTGAACGAACAAAGATTTCAGAAAAAACCCGAATAAAACAAACATAAACGCTATTGTCTACACTCGCTCGTATAGTTGGTGTGATCGACTATATACGTATTGTAAATCCCCCTCGGACAATAAGCTTAGCTTTAGGGTGACGACAGTAGATCGCTCGCGTAATGGCGTCGGCTTTGGCGGGAGACGATCTAGCCCGGTCAACGAGCAGCCGGAGGAGCTGGAAGTCTGCCAGCTTCCGGGAGGTGTGGGCCCCGCCGCCGGACGTGTTCAACCGGAGCTGGCGGCAGGAGAGCGACGAGGAGGAGCTTCGATGGGCTGCCATTGAGCGGCTACCGACCTACGATCGGCTAAGGAAGGGGATGCTCAGGCAGGTCCTTGACAATGGGAGAGTTGTGCAGAATGAGGTGGACGTCGCCCATCTTGGGATCCAGGACAAGAAGCAGTTAATGGAGAGCATACTCAAGGTTGCGGAGGACGACAACGAGAAGTTCCTTAGGAGACTCAGGGACAGGACTGACAGGTTCGAACTCTTTTTTTTTTTTTCGTTTGTTTGGTTCAAGGTTTAATTAAGGTCTAATTTGGTGGGTTTGGCTTGGAGTTCTGGCAGGGTGGGGATTGAGATTCCTAGAATTGAAGTTCGGTATGAGCATTTATCGGTGGAGGGGGATGTGTATGTTGGAAGCCGAGCGCTTCCCACTCTTCTTAATGTCACCTTGAACACAATTGAGGTATATTTTCGATTTTCTTTGTTTTTTTATTTCTAAAATTGAACTTTTCTTTTCTTGGTTGGGTTTAGATTTTTGTGGTATAATGTAAAACAGAGGTATTAATCGTGTTATTGCTCTCTGCCTTTTTCTCCGGTTGTTCTTGGGTAGACTTCTTACAGGAGAAAGAGTTTTTTTTACCAATTTCGTAATTCAACCTCTTTATTCAGTTTGTTAAACACTTTGACCAAGCTTTTGCCGATAATTGTTTCCGATTTTATTTTCAACTTGTAATGGTGACAACAGAGTATCCTCGGGTTAGTCCACCTTGCTCCATCTAAGAAAAGAAAAATCCAGATACTTCAGGATGTTAGTGGAATCGTCAAACCATCAAGGTATCTTTTTGAAATGGCAGTTGATGTCAGCTCTCTCTCTCTCTCTCTCTCTGTTTTTTCAAATATGATATGGGAGTGAACTTGCCAAGATAATATTTGTGGATATAAAGCAAACAGCCATGATGGAAAAATTAACAGTAAACTGATCTTGCCTGCTTTGAATCTGGTAAAAGTAGCCTTTCGAAAATAAATTTCATGCCAAATATTCTCCCCACCTTTTTTGTTAATAGCTAGTGTTAGTTAAAGATAGAAGTTGATTGCTCTTATAAACTGATCTGGTGATTCCAGGATGACTCTACTTCTGGGTCCTCCAGGCGCAGGGAAAACAACATTGTTGCTTGCACTTGCTGGGAAACTTGACAAGGATCTAAGGGTTTGTGTTCTTTCCGATTCTCGCGCTATTTTTATATGTATCTCAGTTTGCATAAATCCTCTGTATTCAAGAATATTTTTTCAACGTAGAAATTAACTTGAACTCGATACAGGAATCTGGGAGAGTCACCTACTGTGGTCATGAATTGAAAGAATTTATTCCTCAAAGGACTTGTGCGTATATCAGTCAGCATGATCTTCACCATGGAGAAATGACGGTGAGAGAGACACTGGATTTCTCTGGACGTTGTCTAGGGTTGGCACAAGATATGAAATGTTGGTAGAACTCTCAAGAAGAGAGAAAGAAGCGGGAATTAAGCCAGATCCCGAGATTGATGCATTCATGAAGGCCACAGCTATGTCAGGCCAAAAAACTAGTTTGGTAACGGATTATATTCTTAAGGTCCGCAGTCTCTCTCTCATGTTGCCACATCTATTTTTGTTTTTATTCATTTAAGAATCCAATTTAAGATAGCTGACTTCTTAAGAATCTTTAACAGATACTTGGATTGGATATCTGTGCCAATATTATGGTTGGAGATGAGATGAGGAGAGGTATCTCAGGTGGGCAGAAGAAGCGTGTGACAACTGGTATGTTTTTCTTGGCAATGCTAAGTTGTTTATGATGGAAATGGAGTTCTTATTCTTATACACAGATCCAGTTCATGTACCTGTTGCTGATATAAGACTACATATTGATCCAAATCGGAATAATCAAAGTATTGTTGTCCATAACATCAATACCAATCCGATTGATTGTTTTATTATCACTGGGTGCAGGGGAGATGTTGGTTGGACCAGCAAAGGCTCTTTTTATGGATGAAATATCGACCGGGTTAGACAGTTCTACCACTTTCCAGATATGCAAGTTCATGAGGCAAATGGTTCACATTATGGAAGTGACCATGGTCATTTCCCTTCTACAGCCAGCACCAGAGACATTTGATCTTTTTGATGATATCATCCTTCTTTCAGAAGGTCAGGTAGTCTACCAAGGTCCAAAAGAAAATGTCCTTGAATTCTTTGAGTACATGGGATTCAAATGCCCAGAAAGGAAAGGGGTCGCTGACTTCTTGCAAGAAGTAACGTCCAAGAAGGATCAAGAACAATATTGGTTCAAGAAGAACCAACCTTACAGATACATCTCAATTCCTGATTTTGTGCAGGCCTTTGGCTCTTTCCACATTGGCCAACAGCTTGCAGCTGATCTTAGTGTTCCTTATGACAGATCTAGCACCCACCCAGCTGCATTGGTCACAGAGAAATATGGTATTTCAAACTGGGAACTATTCAAGGCTTGCTTTTCAAGGGAGTGGCTGCTAATGAAGCGTAATTCTTTTGTGTACATATTCAAGACTACCCAGATAACAATCATGTCCATAATTGCCTTTACAGTGTTCCTTAGGACAGAAATGCCAGTGGGAACTGTAACAAATGGAGGAAAGTTTTTTGGAGCACTGTTCTTCAGTCTGATTAACGTGATGTTCAACGGGATGGCAGAGCTGGCAATGACTGTTTTCAGGCTTCCTGTCTTCTATAAACAGAGGGATTTCTTGTTCTATCCTGCATGGGCTTTTGGCTTACCCATTTGGGTCCTCAGGATCCCTCTATCGTTCATGGAATCAGCAATATGGATCATTCTTACATACTATACGATTGGATTTGCTCCGTCTGCTAGCAGGTAAATACGTTTTTAATTTCTTCTCTATGGGAAATTGATTCCCCACTTGGCACTTACTAGATGTTGGAATTTTTTTCTTCAAACTCATGTATATTCACTTTGGTTTTTTCATCGACCCATCTCTTCCTTTATTGCTTTAGGTTCTTCCGACAGTTCTTGGCATTCTTTGGCATACATCAAATGGCATTGTCCCTCTTTCGGTTCATTGCTGCACTCGGGAGAACACAAGTTGTTGCAAATACACTGGGCACCTTCACCTTGCTAATGGTTTTTGTGCTCGGAGGGTTCATTGTTGCCAAAAGTAATTCATCTCTTCCAGTCTAGCTGTCAGTGTACTGCAAGTGTTAATTTACATGATGGCAAATTTGAATCTTCATTTCCTTGTGTGCCTGCAGATGACATTGAGCCATGGATGATATGGGGCTATTATATTTCTCCTATGATGTATGGACAGAATGCCATAGTTATGAATGAGTTTCTTGATGAAAGATGGAGTGCGGTAAGATATTTTCGTTGTTTAATTGTCTTAACTTGTTGATTTCCGAATTGCATCTACATTTCATACATGAATATGAAAATATACGCTAGAATTAGGCATTTTAGACATCATGTGAAAATCATATCAAAATTTTTCTCTGTTGCAGCCCAATACAGACCCCCATATCAATGCAACTACCGTTGGAAAAGTCCTGCTCAGGTCCAGAGGCTTCTTTACTGAGGAGTATTGGTTTTGGATTTGTATCGGAGCACTTTTTGGATTTTCTCTTCTCTTCAACGTGTTATTTATTGCAGCATTGACTTTCCTAAATCGTAAGTTATCTCATCCCATTTCTACTCGCTGTTTCATTTGTAAAAATGAAACTTTGGAGTTGACAAAGCCTTTTGTGGTAAATGATTTCAGCTTTGGGTGATTCAAAAGCTGTCGTCGTGAATGAAGATAATAGCAGGAAGAATAACAACACATCTGCTAGACAGCATAGAACAGAAGGTTTAATCCTTTACCTTTCCCCTTCTACTACATGATTCCCTTATTCCACAGCTTCGGCTGGAATTCGGTCAAAGTTAGCTCATAACATAACTAATCGTTAATTCTATGTCAATGAGAGAGAGAGATCTTAAAGTACTTGTACCAGTTTTAACATTTCACCACCTCTCTGTGCAAAATACAGTTTGCTATGCGAGTAGTTGTAATAACTTTGAGCAAGAGAGCTGGTAGGGTTAAATGCATTAACATAACGTTTGAACTGGAGAAAACCAGATAGCATTGGGGTAACCCAACAAGAGCCAAGATTAGGCCAAGGATTTTACATTGACTCTTTTGTTATTTGTTGGAATAGAACAATATTTCGAACTTTGAGGAATTTACCACCTGTGCCAATTATCCATCTCGTCCCCTAAGAGGAAGAAAGTTCAAGAAAAAAAAAGGCCTTTATTTATGCCCAAGACATATTTGAGAAGAAAGCAAAATACATAAAGGTTGTTAGGTAACGGAAAATCTGATTGGCATAAGAAATGAACTTCCAGGGCACTGCAAAATCTTCAGGAGAAAAAAGCTTACATGTTTATTTTGATGGATAAGTGACGTTATCTTTTTTTATACGGCACTGCAAAATCTTCAGGAGAAAAAAGCTTACATGTTTATTTTGATGGATAAGTGACGTTATCTTTTTTATACGGCACTGCAAAATCTTCAGGAGAAAAAAGCTTACATGTTTATTTTGATGGATAAGTGACGTTATCTTTTTTTATACGCCTGACCTATTGTGAAACATTACAGGTATTGATATGGCTGTGAGAGGCTCTTCAGAAATTGTTGGTGCTTCAGATGATGCCCAAAGAAGAGGAATGGTTTTACCCTTCCAACCCCTTTCACTTGCATTTAACCATGTCAATTACTACGTGGATATGCCTGCTGTAAGTCCCTCATTTTTAATCATTTCATGCTCTGAAAATATTGATTCAAGTTTTCTCTAATATTTTTGAAATTCTTTTCATTCCTATCAAAATTACTTTTTCTCCAAACAGTGATGTAAAAGATTGGTCTTTCATACCAGGAAATGAAGACTCAAGGGGTTGAAGAAGATCGTCTTCAATTGTTACGGGATGTTAGTGGTGCTTTCAGACCAGGGATATTGACGGCACTTGTGGGTGTCAGTGGTGCTGGGAAGACAACCCTTATGGATGTGTTAGCAGGAAGAAAGACCGGTGGCTACATTGAAGGAACCATTACCATATCCGGTTATCCTAAGAACCAATCAACATTTGCCCGGGTCAGTGGTTACTGTGAACAGAACGACATTCATTCACCGCATGTTACTGTCTACGAATCTCTCCTATATTCAGCTTGGCTTCGTCTCTCTTCAGATGTAAAGACACAAACAAGAAAGGTATGTTGCATGGTTGTCTAGGTAGCATCAATCTCTTTTTAGACCTTTATGCACAATCATTTTTCTTTTCTAATCACCAGAAATTTGGAATCCTATTGTTTAAGGATCCAAGTTTGCTTACCCAAAAGAAAAAGGATCCAAGTTTGGAGTGCTTTCTTCAATTCTTAAAAAAGAATTTTCTATATGTGGTATAGATGTTTGTGGAAGAAGTTATGGAGTTGGTTGAGCTTAAATCACTAAGAGATGCTCTAGTCGGCCTTCCTGGAGTAGATGGTCTTTCAACAGAACAAAGGAAGAGGCTAACAATAGCTGTTGAGCTGGTTGCTAATCCTTCTATCATCTTCATGGATGAACCCACATCTGGTCTGGATGCCAGAGCTGCTGCTATTGTTATGCGTACAGTGAGAAATACAGTTGATACTGGGAGAACTGTTGTATGCACAATCCACCAGC
The DNA here is from genome assembly GCF_004785595.1 of Juglans microcarpa x Juglans regia. Taxonomy (NCBI): domain Eukaryota; kingdom Viridiplantae; phylum Streptophyta; class Magnoliopsida; order Fagales; family Juglandaceae; genus Juglans; species Juglans microcarpa x Juglans regia. The sequence goes on along the minus strand of NC_054603.1, from coordinate 621,207 downwards.
CTAGCATAGACATTTTTGAAGCTTTTGATGAGGTACTGCCCCCCATTTCTTCACGTTGTCGTTAAAAGTTATTTATTTCTTCATGCATCCATGATGTAATATATTTTCAACTTTGACACTGCTTGTTGCAGCTATTGCTGATGAAAAGAGGAGGACAAGTAATTTATGCTGGACCTCTGGGTCGCCATTCTCACCAGCTAGTAGAATATTTTGAGGTATCTGTTTCATGTGCTCTATATGTTTTTTTACGCTAATAATCAAGTGATAGAGTTAGTCGGCATGTCTGATGCCTATATATAAGCTCTTCATTTCCACTTCCACGAATTCCTAACAGTCTTGGCTTCAGGAATCTGGGTGGTATAACTAGGAAGTTTAATATATATATATATATATATATATATATATGTATGTATGTATGTATGTATGTATATTATTTTTCGGATGAGTGAGTGGTTTCAAAGGGAGGAGAATGAGGATGGGGCATTCGAATCACTGACCTTCATTTCACGAGACATGCAATAACCGATTATAATACCTCTTTAGAGTTGGCTGACAAGTGTTTGCTAGCCTGTGGCTAATATCTATAAACTATGACAGGCTGTCCCCGGGTCACTAAGATCAAGGATGGTTATAATCCTGCTACATGGATGCTTGAAGTCAGTGCTCCTGCAGTCGAGGCTCAACTTGATGTGGATTTTGCTGAAGTTTATGCCAACTCCTCGCTTTACCAGTGAGTTATAATGAGTTATTTTGATAATTAATTATTGCTTTCTGATTTTCCTGGGATTTTAAATTTTATGATTCTGATTCCTCTCTTGACACTCTTTCAGGAGGAATCAGGAACTCATCAAAGAGCTAAGTACTCCAACACCAGGCTCTAAGGACCTCTACTTCCCATCCGAATACTCCCAACCTTTCCCTGTTCAGTGCAAAGCTTGTTTCTGGAAACAACATTGGTCTTATTGGAGAAATCCTCAGTACAATGCCATCCGGTTCTTGATGACAATAGTCATTGGTGCATTATTTGGTCTCATCTTCTGGAACAAAGGAGGCAAGATGTAAGTCATTTTGTTGTTATATATTTAATTATTTAGACTTCCATCCTTTGGAAGGGTGCATGAAATATGAACCGGAGGTCAGAAAATTGATATATTCAAATGCTAGGAGCACCCCTGGTTTATCCAAGTTTTTATAGTATCAGACATCGACAACTCTGATTATTTTGTAAAACAGGTCCAAACAACAAGATCTGATGAATCTTTTGGGAGCCTTGTATGCTGCTGTGCTTTTCCTTGGAGCCACCAATGCATCTTCAGTGCAGTCAGTTGTGGCCATTGAAAGAACTGTTTTCTACCGTGAAAGAGCAGCTGGAATGTATTCTCCACTGCCTTATGCATTTGCTCAGGTAACTTTAATTCAGTTCGTCTCTTTTCCGATCGGACTGTAATTCTAAACTGACACCACAGAATATCTTGCAGTAAAGAAAACTATGTTCTTTAAAGATATGGTTCAAGCAATGAAACTCTATTATTTCATACTCTGACCAAAAATCTGTTGAAATTATGCAGGTGTCCATTGAGGCAATTTATGTTGCAGCTCAAACTATTGCTTACACTCTTCTTCTTTACTCCATGATCGGATTTGAGTGGAAGGCAGACAAATTCTTGTGGTTCTACTACTACATATTCATGTGCTTTGTCTACTTCACACTCTATGGAATGATGATTGTTGCACTGACACCGGGACATCAAATTGCTGCGATTTGTATGTCATTCTTCCTCAGTTTCTGGAACTTGTTCTCTGGTTTTCTCATTCCCAGGACGGTATGTTTTTCAAACCCAATATATATTGCATACTGCACTACTTTTCACGGAACTTCGAATCTCTCTCTGCGTATGGAACTCACGGTTACCTACACATTGCCATTGCAGCAAATCCCTATTTGGTGGAGGTGGTACTACTGGGCTTCTCCAGTGGCATGGACACTATATGGCCTTGTGACCTCTCAAGTGGGTGACAAAGACTCCGTCCTTGAGGTACCTGGAGTTGGTGAGGTACCGTTGAAGCTATTCCTTGAAGAAAGCTTGGGTTTTGATTATGACTTCCTTCCAGCCGTTGCCGTGGCTCATCTTGGCTGGGTTCTCCTCTTCTTCTTTGCATTTGCCTACGGCATCAAGTTCCTCAACTTCCAAAGAAGATAACCCAGCTTCAGTTAACTCATGCTCTGGTCTCAGAATTGCTTAAATAGGACAGAATTATTTTTCTTTCTCATCTCGTGTATTTTCATTCTTTCCGTCGTGGTTCTCCATAAAATTAGCAGATAATTGTCCTGCAGTACAATCCAGGCAACCAAAATGTTTGTAAATGAGATCTTGTTTAACGCATTGATCATTATTTTCGCACCCAAAAGCTTCAGCATTCATTGCTTGACCTAAGTTATACCTTTTCTCTTTACATGGTACTGCATATTCTCTTTCAAGTCGGTAATTATACAATTTTATTCTCTTTGATCAATGGTTTGCTGCAAAGGAAATATTGTAATGACGATGAGAGCAGTATTCTAGTATCCGCAATAAGAAGTACTAGCAAAGAATTGAAAGATTGCAATATAACAATAGTGATTAAAGAATTTAACATTATTCATTTCGAAGTTTTGTATTGTACGAATGATTCTCCAGACATCCTTTTATAGGAATATAAAGATAAAGAATATGAAAGAGTGATACATAAAGTAATAAGATACATTGAATTTAAAATTTTCAAAAATTATACATGAATTTAGAAATTTTAAAAGTTGATACATGAATTTAAGAATTCGAAGAATCATACGTAAATGAACCAAAATTCTAAGAGATGAATCTAAATAATTATCACAGAGATAATGTATGCATTTATAATAATTGAAGAAAAAAAAACCCCCTCATCTCCGCACCACCGCAACCAACGTCGGGCATCCGTATAGACCCAATCCCGAAAGAACACAAACCTATAAATATACGCACGAAAACTTCACAAAAGAAAAGCAAAGAAATGACGGACCTAAAATCAGAACCCAACTTCAGCTCCTCCACCACCACCACCACCACCACCAAGCCTAGAGTGGTGTGCTGCATAGGTGACATCCACGGCTACATCAAGAAGCTCCAAAACCTCTGGTCCAACCTCGAATCCCTCATCGACCCGCAAGAATTCCGGACAGCCCTCGTCATCTTCCTCGGAGACTACTGCGACCGCGGGCCCCACACCCGCCAGGTCATCGACTTCCTCCTCTGCATGCCCTCCCGTTACCCCGACCAGACCCATGTGTTTCTCTCCGGAAACCACGACCTCGCTTTCGCAGCGTTCGTCGGAGTCTTGCCTCGGCCTCCGACGTTCGAGTTCTCCGAGGCGTGGGAGGAGTACGAGGGCAATGAGGAGAGAGAAGGGTGGTTCAAGGGTGACGGGTACGAGTGTATGCACTTGCAAGGGAGGAGGTGGGGTGGAACTATTAAGGTTAGGTTTAATGCGGCTAAGGGGACTGAGTATAAGGGCTCGATCTACGATGCGGGGCCCACTTTCGAGTCCTATGGCGTTCCTCACGGATCTGCTGGTACGATCTGTTCCGTTCTTGATTGGGTTTCATTCTTTTTATTGGAAGGTATATCTGATTTCATTGGTCGCGGTACTCTGGAGTTTGATTTGTTTGATCGATTCTTGGTTACTCAATAGCGAATGCGGGTGATTATGATTCATAGTTGTTCATGTTTTCAATATGATTTTTCTTGCTTGTTGTTGTGTGTTTGGCTAGTTATGATTTCAAGCTGTTTATGGACAATTGGGTTACTGGGCTTGATGGACTGCGAATGGAGATTCGTAGTTATTAAATCTTCAATGAGATTCTGTGGTTTATTGGTGCTATTTTTAGATATTCAATGGTAATCGATGCTCGTATTCGATTAGCGGTCGCGTGGTATCATTACTGTTGCTGTCTTATTGGATTAAATTTCTGAACTTTCATTGTGCACAGATTTGGTTAAGGCAGTTCCTGACGAGCACAAGAAGTTTCTTGCTGATCTGGTTTGGGTTCACGAAGAGGTCAGGCTTCTTTGGGTTCCCCTTTTCTTGTTCTTCAAAACCCCTGATAAGCGCCGGCAATATATGATGTAACCATGAGAAGGGTTTTTTTGCCCCAATCAAAGATTTTCTATAGCCACACACATTGGGGTGGGACCGTGGGAGAAACACTGTGCGCCATTCAATCAAAATCTATTTTAAGAACCATAAGCTTCCAACTTTACAAAAAAATATCATTTACATCCCAAGAAAAATGTTCATGAACAATGTTTGATAAGGCAATTGATTGTATAGTGGAGTGAATTATGGGAGCAACTTGCTAAATTAGTGGTTTTGCCGTCTTGGTGATGTGCGTTCTATTTTGTCAGGATGATGTCTGTTTGGAAACTGAGAATGGAATCCTACACTGTAAGTTGATTGCTGTGCATGCTGGTTTGGAGAGAGATAAAAACATCAAAGAGCAGCTGGATTTCTTGAGAGCCCGAGACACCCGGGTTCCTAAGGTAGAGGCTCTTAGCGGGAGGAAAAATGTATGGAATATCCCAAAGGTGATGGTTCTCAGTTTCTTTATCCCATGTACTCAAACAAGACTTTCTTCTGCTGCTAATTTATTCTAGGATAGAGGTTACTTTACTTACAGTCATTCCTGATTATACAGAACGTTGTTTTTGCAGCTTTATTGAGATATAAATTATAGTGGTAGAATCCTTGATATGAAGTATAACTGAAGTCTAGATATTTGGCATTTCGTATCTCACAGGAACTAACTGAGAATCCAACCATTGTGGTAAGCGGTCACCATGGAAAACTCTATGTTGAAGGCCTTAGGCTGATCATTGACGAAGGTGGTGGATATGAGGAAAAGCCAGTGGCTGCAATCGTGCTCCCCTCAATGAAGATTGTCCGTGACACCGATATTTTGGCAAATTAGTCCTCAGGTTTGTGGTAAACGGTCATAATGCAGTATCTATATGCTTTCTTTCTAAATTTGGCAGAGCATAAGATCGAAAATGGAGGTCACTCCTCATCATTAGCTGATGGATGCTGGTTATAGAGACGTGAGGAATTACTGTATAATGGAATTGGTGGAATAAGTTGAATATTATATATCCAGTTATCACAGATACATGATCACAAAGGGAAAAAAAGAAGAAAAAAGATACATCAGAAAGAAAGAAAATGCCATTGATCATCATCTTCTCAAAGTATACTGGGAATGAAAGACAATTATAAATCCACTTTGTTCAAGAGCAAAGATGTTATAAGCAATGCAATTATGAATCTCATGGAGAGTTTGATCATAGCTCAGCATGCCCGTGCTTGTTAGGATAGATATCTTATGCTTTTCCTCACTGTTCTATTCACTAAAGTTTTTATTTGCGGGCCTATTTAGTATTTACCAAGTACTTGTGCTCTTTTCTAATGTTCTACTCATCGGGCGAAACCAGAAAATTGAAGTTGGAGTCAAAATTATAAATATGTTTTTTTTTTTTTTTGGGAAAAATATATTTTTACAGAATTTTCCTTATATAAAAATCATTAAAAATGAAATTTTTACACTCTTTAATTTTAATTCGTGACCAAGAAGCTAATCAACATTAATAGTGCAGCACATAATTTTTCTCAGTAAGTTTCTCCATCCCGATAGTCTCTCGCATATTCCTTTGTCTATGCAGATTGCAGTATGCTAGCTCTGCCCTGTCTCTCTAAAGTAACAGACCTTTGCCACCCCCTCTAGTTTTTTTAGAAGGCATTTCACAGATTGTACAAAGGAAAATGATATTTACAATCATAAATGATGTAACTTGTAAACGCTTTAAAAAATAAAAAATAAAACATGAAATTTAAACGAAAAAAATTAATTTTTAAATAATGAATATTATCAATTCATAAGTGTGTAACGTCCGTACTATCATTTCTATAAGGATTTTTATTGAGTCATGATTCAACATTGAATGGGTTTAACTCGATTTCTTTTTTCTATTTATTACTCTAAGTTTCCTATCATTATTAATGAAGTAAGAATATATTAATAAGAGAATTTATGAAAATCATTTTATTAACATTGTTACTTTAAAACAATAATTGGTATCTTATCTTATCCTCTCATAAGATTATTCACCAATCACCCAAAAAATGGAGATATGAATATGCCGTTTAGGGCGATTCTTGATTTTGACGGGGATGGTATATTCGTATGTGGATGTTATGCTCCATCAAGGAGTAGGAGAACTGTTGATCTATTAAATTTTTGGAAATCTTAAAACTCAAAAGAAAAAAAAAAAGAGTGACAGACATATAAAATAGATAACAAGAATATTTAGTTTACAAATAAAATTTCATAAATAAATAAAATTTAGTTTTATAAATTTAACGTATCATAATTAATTTGATAAAATCTTTTTATGAATCTACTCCAAATAGATTCTATAATGTTTTTGCGAATAGTAAATGTTTAAACACAAAACTCTAGGGATCTAAATTCTCACAAAATGTTAACATGTTATTTTTTTATTTCATTATTTTTATGCATTTTCTTTTATTAGGATTATAATAAAAATTATGTAAATTATTAAATATAATTAAAAGTAGTGAAATTTAATTATATGGTTATAAAAATAGGATTAATCATGAACTGAACTGTTTTTACTTTTCCTTCCCGAAAAGGAGAAGGGAACCGCACGCCCTCAGCCTTTCGTTTCTGATCTGCAACGACACCAGAGTGCAGATCAGTCTCGGTAGGTCTGCAAAATCCAAACGATGGACGACGCAAGATCAGTCTCGGTAGGTCCCACCTCAAACAATCCTCTATTTCACATGTAGCACCTTCTCCATGCGCCTGCGCAACACACACACACACTCTCTCTCTCTCTCTCTCTTCACGCTTCTCTCGGCGCCCGCGACTCAAAAAACACTTACCGGTATTCTCTCTCTCTCTCTCTGACTCGGTGCATAGTCTAGACCCTTCTCTCGGTTTTCAAAAGCTCTCAACCAAAAATACTAGCAAAATGGTCTACTCAATCTCGGCGATGCGATCCCCGTCCGTTCCATCGGTGTGCAACTGGTGTCGATCCACCTCCAATGGCATTCGCAATACTAATATCTCCCTCTTGCTGAAGAAGGAACCGTTTTATCGTAATACAACTGTCTCTATCAATCTTTTTGATGTTATTGTTTTCGAGTTTCTTTCTTTCGTTGTCTCTGTTCTGTTTGCCTCACTGCTTGATCCTTGATGCTTTGAGCTCTGGCGTCTTGATTCATTTGCTCATATAAACAACTTTTATACAACTTTTAATAACAAATGCAAGGAGTATATTCTAGTTGCCATTGTGATATTGAAAATGATACTTTATTTCACTTATGACGTGTGACATGCAAGTACGGGAAGTCTACCTTTTGATTGGAGGGTAGGTTGCTACAAATAGTAACTTCGATAATTATGTATGTATGTATGTGCTATGTATGATTGGATTCTGATTTCTCTTGTGTTTTTTATGTTCAATTTCGAGCATTGTTTCACTGTAGATTGAGGCCTTTTCGGTCCATGAGAGCTCTGTTTGAAAAGAGAGAGTTAAACGAATTGAAAAGAGAAAGAATTAAAGTACAACGGACTTCCTGATCGGTCCAAATCCTTGTAGCTATTGGCAAATAGTAATTGCAGTATAGAAAGAACGATATGCGATTATTATGTAGCTTAATTTGGGGTTTGGATAGTGAAATGAGATGAGATGAGTTTAGATAAAAGTTGAATAAAATATTGTTAAAATATTTTTTTTAATATTATTATTGTTTTGGGATTTGAAAAATTGAATTGCTTATTGAATTTTATGTGAGAATTTGTGAAAATTGTAATGATGGGTTGAGATGGTTTTGGTATCCAAACCTAGCCCACAGGCAGTGAAGGAGCGCGCGCACTAGTGGCTGAATCCGACTTTTGGACAGTTCGTGCTACTCTCAGCAATACGCAAGTGTTTATTTATAGAGGGATGCTACTCATCATCCCACGCTACACGTATATTTTAATATTATTTATTATTTATTATTTTATTTTATTCTTGTTAAACTAATTAAGTTGTTTTACTTATCATTCATACACCATATTGTTATAGGAAAAATGAAAAAAAAAATTAAAATAAGTATGGTGTGTGGTGTGTGGGGATGATAAGTAGAATTATTCTTATTTATTTATTTATTTTTATAAGTAAACAAGTATTATTAATTCAAGAATGGGTTAAAACAATAGAATTATTCTTATTTATAACGTATATAATACACACAGATGCGCATATATATATATATACTTCAAAATATGTATATATATGCATATATAAATATACATACATACACAAATTTGTTCTATAGACTTCAAAATATATAGAACAAATTTGTTGTAGGTACCAAATCGTGATTACGAAGGACCATTATTACCTCTCAATGATATAATTTTTGCCTACTAGTAGAAACTTCTTTTCCTAAATTAGAATATGCCTAGAACCTCTTCATTATGGAGCTTTAGAGTTAGGTACTTTCTTCGAGTGACAAATCAAGGCTGCAAAGGTGTATGATCCAACATTCTAGGCACCTGGTAATTGGAAATGAGGTTTTAGGCTCAACCTTGGTGGTTACACTGGCGTGAAATTATACTTGTGGAGATGTTAAGTGAGTAGAAGTCGAAGGATAATATTGTTAATAGTAAAGGTGCAAGCTGCAACTTGTCAAGCTTATTATTTCAACCTCTACAGAAATTTGGAAAGTTGTAAGTTGCTCGAAAAGCTGGCGGGAATTCCATGGACATTTAAATTGAAGAACATGCTCATGAGATGACCTAGATTCACTCTGAATGCCGGATATGGCATCATTCTCATTCCTTTGGTTTTTAAGCTGGGTAGTTACATCTTCCAGTTGTCTTGAGTTATAGAGATTTTGTTAAATTAGGATAAATAAGGGACAGTCCTCAGATGTACATTCTTAACAGCTGTATGCAGAGCTTCTTCTTCATGGGTGGTTTCCACTAGAATTGATTTTGTTTACTTTTTGACCTGTAAGATTGAATAGTTAGTATTGATCAATTTAAATTCTGAATGCATTATGTTGGGGCTCATGTTGTATTTTTTATATTTATTCTCAGATGATGATTTTCAAATATTGCTACTGTTTCCTCCTATCATAAATATAAATCTAATTTGATGAGTGTTTATAGGGAAGGTCTTTGCACGAATGTCTTCTCCTGATTCTGATTCCTCATCATTAAAGGTTGCCGCATCTAATAAAGTCCGAGTTCCTGGTGGCCAGGGAGATGGTTCTTTATCCTTGACAGATCAGTTGGAAAACCCTGAAACAGGTCTGGAAGATCACCTGGTATGTGATTACATGCCCAGATGTACAATAAAGGCATACTATGTGCGTACATCTACCTACCTTTATGGTGGAAAAATTTTCCTGTGCTCGTGTTTTTAATGTCTTATACATGCTCTAGAAATAATGAGAGACTAGTTTTTCACTCTGTGTGAACGATAATGACAAATCTTTAAGGGACTGATATGGAGTACTCTTCCTCTATGTATTTTTTTTTTTTATAAGTAATAATTTTATTCAAAGAAATAGGCATAAGCCCAAGTACACAGGACATATACAAAGGATCTATTTTGAGTGAGAGAAACAGCAGTATCTTTAATAGTGTTGTGGTTTCTAAAATTAAGCATTAGTGTTTATTCTTAATGGAAGTCTTGCGGACACATTCATATTTGTGAATAAATCCAGTAGTTCATTCTCAAACCCATCACAAGATACTCCCCACAAATTTATGGAACGTGTAGTGTTCCGTTAAATCCAAGCAGATGACTTCTGTAATCAAGAGACAAGAGGAGTAGAATTTAAAGGTTCATAAAACCTGGAATCTTCCTTCGTGAGAATTAAATAGGAAGGAGCAGGATTTTCTGTAGTGTCCACACCATCCTGCCACATGCTGTGTCCCACTGATGGGTGCTACAAGTTCTAGCAGAGAGTTTGAACTACCCATACCCAAATCCTCCCCAACAGAGTCTTCTCCTATACATGTTAATTTCTTTTTTATTTTAAAATCACCAACTGGTTATTCTCGCTGGTGGCCATTGAGGCTAAATACTTTTGAGTTATCTGCAAAGTAGCAGATACTGATTCTTGGTATTACAGAAAAGCATAGAGGTTTCATTAGATCGGTGATTATGGTCATTTTTCTCCGAATGCCTCCTTTGCTTTCAAATTCTCAAAACAGAATTGGTTTGTTGACAATCTTTACGTGCTTGAGTTAATTGTCTTCTTCTGTCTCTTGATGATCTAGGTATTGCATGATGTAAATGATCCAACTATTGAACATGAAAAGAAGCTTGAGGATGAAGAAAAGTTTGTTGAACCACCCAGTAGATACCATGAGATTGATAATGAGCAAGATTCTGCTTCTTCAACACTTGCTGGTGAGGAGGCATCTGCTCCTATTGATGGGACAGAAAGTATAGAAGAGGATGAAGCTAGAACAAGAACCATTCCCCCACCTGGCACTGGGCAAAGGATATATGAAATAGACCCACTTCTGAACAATTATCGCGAACATCTTGACTACCGGTGAGATGCATTTTGATCTTCTGCTTATACAAGTAATACACTGAGAAAGAATGTCTGAGCTACTAAGTGGCTGAGGGCTTATATAATAAAGTGTGCATGATTAGTTGCTTCAGGTTGTGAACATTGTGGCTGCAGTTATCAACTTTCTGTTGATGCCTATGTGTGTTTCGTCTGTTATAGCTTGCTGGATCTTCTTGCAGTTGTGTCAATGTGTTCCTTAAAAGGTGTTAATGTTCACATGGAGTTATTGCAGTTTTTCATTCTTTTTGAGAACTTATTAATGCAAATAGAGATTAGAGACTTGATTCAATTTTAAACTGAATAGGAGTATCCATAGAACTCGTGCTGAAGCATCAGACTTAGGTTATGTGAAGATTCCTTGCATTTGTGATCTTGTTCATAGACAATTAAGCATGTCAACCGTGAATCTTTAAAGCAATATCAAGAGAAGACATTTTATTTTATTTTTTGATAAGTAAAAGAAGTATTTATTAATCCAACAACTGTCAATTACAAAGTCAAAATATGCCCTATTTATGTAGGTGCATTAGAAACTAAGAAGTCATGAAAATCTATGCCATTAAAGTCCATAGCAATGATCCAAGTACAAAGAGTCCTAAAAAATAAAATTTTTAGCTCCGCCATAGATCTCTCTGTCTTCAAAAGTCCTCTCATTGCGCTCCTGCCACAAGCACCACATAATACAGATAGGGATCATCTTCCAAACTGCTTTGATCTGTCGCACACCTCGAATTGAGGTCTAGCAAGCCAAAACATCCAACACGGTTTCCGGCATAACCCACGCTAGATCCATTCTGTTAAACACCTCATCCCATAGAGTCCTGGCTACCTCGCAATATAAAAGTAAATGATTCACCGACTCACCCCTTCTTTTACACATGCAACACCAGTCTGCAATGATTATCCTCCTCTTTCTCAGATTATTCCGTAGTGAGAATCTTGCCTAAAGACACTATCCACACAAAGAAAGAAGCTTTGGGAGGAGCCTTATGACGCCAAAGCCTTTTCCAGGAAAACTGTATCTCAGGAACTTGTGTGAGTACCTTGTAGAAAGAACGAACAATGAATACCCCTTTCCTTGCTGGACTTCACCACAAATCATCTTCATGCTGGATATTTGGACGATAAGAATACAAGAGACTATAAAAATCTACAAAACTCCCCATCTCCCAATCTTGTGCCACCCGGTTGAAGTTGATGTTCCAGTGAATGTTCCTTCCTGAGACTTCCATGACTTCTGCCACCATGGCATCTTTAGCACTTGCGATCAAGAAAAGTGTAGGAAACAAATCTTGTAGAGCACTGTTGGTACACCATGCATCCTTCCAAAATCTGATCTTGGAGCCTGTACCCAATTGCAGTCTAGTGTGTTAATGGAAGACCTCCCACCCTCTTCTAATATGTTTCTATAGCCCCATTCCAGAGGCCCCTTTAACTTCTCTAATACACCAACCCTCCCCTAAATCACTATATTTGTTCTCGATCACAGTCTTCCATAAGGCTTCTGGTTCCTTGATATATTGCCACAACCATTTGCCAAGTAACGCCCGATTGAACAACCTCAAATTTCTAATACCCAAACCACCATTAGAGATAGGACGACACACCATCTCCCACTTGACTAGATGGAATTTAAACTCTTCTCCTAATCCCCCCCCACAGAAAATCTCTCTGTAGCTTCTCAAGTCGACCCGCCACACTTGCCAGTATAGGGAATGAGAATGAGAAGTAAATGGATAGATTAGAAAGTATACTTTTGATTAACGAAATCCAGCCCCCTTTTGACAAGTATATTCTCTTCCACCCTACCAGTCTTCTCTCTACTTTTTCAATCACTATATCCCAAATCGAGCGCGCCCTCGAAACTATACCCAACGATAGTCCCAGATAAATCATAGGAAGAGACGCTATCTTACAACCCAGTGTACCAGCTAACTCCTTTATATTCTGAACTTCTCCAATCGACACCAACTCGGATTTATCATAATTCACTTTTAAACTAGACACTGCTTCAAAACAAAGAAGCAGCGCCTTCACAGCCCTCAACTAGTCTTGATCGGCCTCGCACATAATAAGCATATTGTCTGCAAACAGCAAATGAGAAATAGTAGTAATACCCTTACTCGGCGATCCAATCTGGAAACCACTAATAAAACCATTAGTCATTAAAGCCGAGATCATTCTGCTTAGTGCCTCCATAACAATAACAAAAAGTAAAGGAAATAACGGATCACCTTGTCTCAAACCACGAGAGCTCGGGAAGAAACCCTCTGGGCTGCCATTGATCAACATAGAGAATCTTACCGTGGATATACACTAGCTGATCCAAGACCTCCACCTTTCTCCAAACCCACACCTACCCAGTAGATATAGAAGGAAATCCCAATTAACATGATCATACGCCTTTTTCATATCTAACTTACACATAATCCCTGAGCTGCCAGCCTTCAATCTATTGTCCAAACATTCATTGGCAATTAGAGCCGTATCAAGGATCTGTCTACCCTTCACAAAAGCATTTTGAGGCTTAGTAACAATCTTCCCCAAGACCCCACTTAACCGATTAGCAATCACTTTTGCAATAATCTTGTATGCACCATTCACTAAGCTAATAGGCCGAAAATCTGTGATCTCAATGGCCCCTACTTTTTTAAGGATTAATGCAAGAAAATTGGTGTTGAGGCTTTTTTCAAATTTTCCTACCGAGAAAAACTCCTGAAACACCTTCAAAAGATCTTCTTTAATCACCCCTCAACATTCTTGGAAAAAACCCATAGAGAACCCATCAGGACCGGGGGCATTATCTTTTGCCAGTTTCCTTATTACATCATAGACCTCTTCCTCTTCAAAAGCCCTCTCCATCCTAGCTACGTCCCCCAGCTCAATAGTGTCAAAAACCAATCCATCCAAAGTAGGCCTCCACCCCACCTGCTCAGTGAAGAGCTTTTCAAAGAAATCGACCACGTGGTCTTGAATAACCTCTTCTTCTCTACACTTGACCCCCTCAATTTTCAGCACCTCAATGTTATTATTTCTTCTATGAGAGTTTGTAATTCTATGGAAAAATTTCGTGCTCCGATCTCATTCCTTTAACCAAAGAGCACTTGATTTTTGGCGTCATGACATTTCTTCTTGTAGGATTATCCTCTCAAGATTTGTGACCAGCAAAGTTTTCTGTGCTTGCTCCTCCTCAGTAAGTGGTCTCCCTTCTTGTAGTCTTTCTAAATCCTGTCCCTTCTTGTAGTCTTTCTAAATCCTGTATTTCCATCCACTTGGTATTTTTGTTCTCCTCTACATTGCCGAAAGACTGTTTATTCCATTCCTTTAAGTCTATTTTTAAGGCTTTCAGTTTATTTGCAAAAATGAAACTGGGTGTACCCTCGAAATGATACGAAATCCACCATTGTTTGACCCTTTCCCCAAAACCTTCAGATTTCAACTACATGTTCTCGAACTTAAAATACCTTCTGCCGCTACGAATACCTCCACAATCAAGCAAAATAGGCCAATGATCCGAGGCTAGGCGTACCAAACGCGTTTGCCATACATCTGGAAAATGGCTTTCCACTTAGATGAAATTATGAAACGATCCAAGCGAGACCAAGTCTGATTATTCGACCATGTGGCTGAACCCCCTGCAAGTGGAAGGTCGATCAAATTCAAGTAAAAAATACACTCTAAGAACTCCAAACTTGCTGGCCTCAATCTTCTATTTCCAAAACTTTCACTTTGGAAACGAACCACATTGAAATCCCTCCCAATACACCAAGGGAGCTCCCACCAGCTATGTACCCCTGCTAGCTCATCCCACAATAATCTTTTGTCGACGTCTAGATTAGACCCATACACACCTGCAAATGTCCACAAGAACCCATCTGATACACATTTAAATGAACATGCTATCATGTATCTCCCTATGTAATCCTCCACTTTCTCCACCACCCGCCTATCCCACATTACCACAACTCCTCCCGATGCCCCTGAAGAGGCCAAGTATACCCAATCTACAGAAATACTGCTCCATAAACTCTGCACAGTCTTCCTACTGATCATCTTCAGCTTCGTCTCCTGTAAGCATACAATGTTCACTTTCCACTCACAAAGTAAATGCCGAATCCAAAGACGCTTCTCTACTTCGTTTAGACTCCGGACATTCCAAGATACAATCCTGGGTTTCATTAGGGAACAATCAGCCCCTTTCCTTTTGCCCTATTCCTACTAGAGCTACCATCTGAGTTTATTGACCACATCAATCTTTTTAGTTCCCGACTTTTCTTCGAGTCCCCCTTCTTTTTTTGGTAGTGTCCAGCTTCCACAACAGTTAAGAAAGCTATGAACTGCTCCTCATACACATCACATTCAATCCGCACCACATGTTGAATTTCTTTTGCTTTATGTATTACCCAATCTGTGGCTTGATCTGGGAAATAGTAGTTCATTGGGATAGGATTCCCCATCTTGTTGTTCTGGAAGTTGTGAAACTCTCTCCCACCAAAAACTCCTCCAAACCGCAAGTCTCAGGGATGAAAAGTTCATCATCCACTGAATGCATAAGGTCATCCGAGTCCTCCTCTTCCTCAGCCAATTCAAACTCCTCAAAAGGATTCATAGTCAAATCTGCCGGAGCCAAAAACACCACAACACCATTCGTCGGCGAGTTCTGAACCTCCTTTGACGGAGAAAACCGAGAATCGAAACCCACCAATGTCTGTTGCGCACCGAACACCAGCGACACCTCATCGGCGGCCTCCTCTACCTCCGTCGGCGTCGTCTGTGCTACCGTCACCTGACTACTTGCCGTCGACTGGCTGTCCAGCACAAAAACATCTTGAGATGAGCTTCCCTAGGCCCTTGCCTGCGACTTTGGGCCTTGGGCTGAGACCGCCCAGCCCCACCAGACAAATCCGATTTCTGTATTATGGGCCGAACAGTCCAGCCCTCTTTCGCCACACGGCCCATCCCTTGCCCCTTATAACTTTCTGATGGGCCTCTTTCTGGGCTTTACTAGGCCCATAATCCATGACCTGTTTCTTTCCTTTTAAATCAACCGTCTCTTCTCTTTCCTTAAATGAACCGACAAAAGCCACTATCGCAGCCATGTCCCTCTTCAGAGAACGCAACTGCCCTTGCGTTTCCAGTAACCTCCTTTGGACCTCCCACGTCTCTTGACACTCCGCAGAGGCCGTGCCATGGGGGTGGCTTAACGCACCACTTGGCTTCGACGTGACTTCATGACGCCACTGCCCCTGCCCTCTGTCAGCAACTCTCGCACCACCATCACGCAACTTTACATCTTTCGGCATCGACGCAGAAAGGACCTCCTTATACGACCGAGCATGGTGTCTCAGTGCCCCTTTACCATGACTCAGATGACCTCCACCAGGCAAATCACCCACTTTAGCGACCTCCTACCCTTCTCTAACAGCACCTCCCTCATCTTCCTCCAACCCATCCATTCTCTCCTTCTGGAATACATAAAACATTCATCCTCCCCCTTAGTTATACTCTGAAACTTCAAGATATCTCCCTCTCCTATTTGCACAGCGTTGAGCAATAATACTACACAAACCTTCTCGCGTTGCCAAATACACCTCCTTCTTCCCCTTGCTTAGGCTCTCCTCTAACACCTTCCCAAGCCATTGTGTTGAAGAAGGCCCTAGCATCACCGTATGCTCTGCTTTCCAACTTCTCTCAGTGACTCGCAAACCATCACCAAGTTTTGACAAAATAAAACATTTGGATTCCATCACCACTTCTATAGAACGACCCATCATAACCATCACAGCTTCAGAACCAATTAACGTAACATTAACGATGAGGAAAACGTTACAGGAAGCCACGAGAAGAAAAAAGTGTGCATGTGTACGGAGAGAAAATTCTAGTAAGTACAACAATTATACCAATAGACATTTTTAACTAGATATTCTGATTTTATTTAGCTTTTTGGAGCCCCAACCTAACTTCCTCCTTTTACTCTATTCATTCACCGGAATGGAAGCTAGGTTTAATCTCACCTCTTCTCAGTCACTTGATTATATTGCTAGCCATTTACCTTTTGTGTTGTCAGTTTCTCCTGCACATGAAATAAAGAGGAATTTGGGTTGTTGGATACCAAGAGGAAGCAGCTTACGGAGGAAATGCAATCTTTGGAAGAGAAGGAGGTGCAAGGGTTGTTATCGGAAGAGGATAGAATTAGGAAATTAGGGGTGGTTTCTGAATTGGAAAATTTAGCCTTAATGGAAGAGATTTCATGGAGGCAAAAATCGATAGTGTTGTGGCTGAATGAGGGGGATAGGTGTTCCAAATTTTTTCATCAAATGGCAAACTCTCATAGAAGATATAATGCGATTGAGGTCCTTCGTGACGGGGACAGGTTGATATCGGATCAAGAAGATGTTAAGGCCCACATTGTGAATTTTTATGAGCAGCTGTTTTCAGAAAAGTTTTCTTGGAGACCAAAATTAAACAACCTTGCTTTTGACTCTATAGAGTAGTTGGATGCTGAGTGGTTGGAAAGAGAGTTTGAAGAAGAAGAAATTGTCGATGTGGTAAAAGGTATGGACAAGGATAAGGCTCTGGGTCCGGATGGGTTCACTTTGGCATTTTTTCAAGATTGTTTGGGATGTTGTTAGAGATGATATCATGAAGGTGTTTGCCGAGTTTCACTCGTATATGAGGTTTGAGAAGAGCTTGAACGCTACTTTCATTGCTCTTATTCCGAAGAAGGCAGAGGCTGTGGAGATTAGAGACTTTAGGCCTATTAGTTTGGTGAATGGCATTTATAAAATTATCTCTAAGGTGCTGGCAAATTGTTTGAGTAGGGTGATGGAGAGGATAATTTCACCATCTCAAAATGTTTTTGTGAGGGGTAAGCAGATTTTAGATTCTATTTTAATTGCTAGTGAATATTTGGAGAGTAGATTGAAGGTGGAGAAAGCTGGTATTCTTATTAAATTGGATATGGAAAAGGCTTATGATCATGTAAGCTGGGATTTTCTTGATTATTTATTGAGGAGATTTGGTTTTGGTGTTAAATGGTGTTCGTGGATTAAGCATTGTGTTTCAACTTCAAAATTTTCTATTTTGGTGAATGGAGAACCGGCTGGTTTCTTTTGTAGTTCTCCAATAATTTCATATTGAAGGTGGGAGATGGAAAGAAGATTCTCTTTTGGCATGATCTGTGGTGTGGGGACACTGCTCTCAAGCTGGAATTTCCTACCCTATTCAGAATTGCTAGTGATCATAATGCAACTATTTATGATTCTTACTGCAGTAGTAACAACAAGGTTGAATGGAATATTATTTTTACAAGCAGGGGTGAGTCGGTAAATCATTTACTTTTACACTGTGAGATAGCTAAGGCTATTTGGGACGCGGTGTTTAAAAGGATGGATATGGCGTGGGTGATGCCGGAAACAGTTTTGGATGTATTGGCTTGCTGGAATTCTATCCGTGGGGTGAGACAGATTAAAGCAGTGTGGAAGATGATCCCTATCTGTATTATGTGGTGTCTATGACAGGAACGAAATGAGAGGACTTTTGAAGACAAAGAGAGATCTGTGGAGGAGCTAATATTGTTATTTTTTAGAACTCTTTGTACTTGGGCCATTGCTGTAGACTTAAATGGCATGGACCTTCATGAATTCCTAGTTTCTAACATGCCTACATAAACAGGGCATTTTCTTTGTATCGTGTTACTTTGGTGATTTAATAAAGTCTTATTTTACTTATCAAAAAGAAAAAATATCATTTTTACAAGGGATGTTAATGACTGGGAAGTGGATGAAGTTAAGGCTCTGCTGGTTAAACTCTACAGTTCAAAGTTGGTGCTTGAAAGAGAAGATAGCATGGTGTGGATTCTTGCTGGAAATGCTAAGTTTTCAGTATCAACTTATTACAGAATTTTGTCAAGCTTTGGTAGTTGTGTGTTTCCTTGGAAAAGCATTTGGAAAGTGAAAGTTCCCTCTAAGGTTGCTTTTTTCTGTTGGGCGGCATCTTTGGGTAAAGTATTGACTACTGATAATCTTAGAAGGAGAGGTTTGTTTATTGTTGATTGGTGTGTTATGTGTAAAAGGAACGGAGAATCAGTTAATCACCTGTTTCTTCACTGCGAAGTGACAAGATTCTTGTGGAATGAGCTTTTGAGTTGGACAAGATTACTTTGGGTAATGCCTAGAGATGTGGTGGATCTGTTGGTAGGGTGGAAGGGCTGTAAGAAGGCGGCGAGATTTTGGAAGATGATTCCTCCTTGTCTTATGTGGTGCATTTGGCTTGAAAGAAATGGGAGATGCTTCGAAGATAAAGAACGCTCATTGGGAGAGCTTAGGGATTTGTTCTTGAGTACTTTGAGTTCTTGGGTTAAAGCTTTTGTAATGGAGGATAATGTTCTGCATTTGTTTTAGTTTGCTGGTGTTAGTTTCTTTTCATTTTTGGAAGTTGTAGGTGTTTCCTTTGTATACATCCTGTGTACTTGGGCTTATGCCTATTTCTTTGAATAATATTATTACTTATAAAAAAAAAGTTTCTCCTGCACTAGCTTTAACACCTTAAGTGGTGAGGTAGGTCGAACTGTATCCAGAGAATTTTTTTTAAGGGTCAAACACAGATGGCTAATCACTCTCCATGATAACCCAAAGCTGTGAATAATGATGATTATTCTTCATTTAAAAGTGTGACTCATAGACTGTGTGGTTTGTATAAGTAAATACCTGAGGGTTATTCTTACCTAATGCTTTGTTTTGTTATTGATTTCAGTTGATTAAACAGTTCTTTGATTATGTTTCTTTTGTTTTCCCCCTAAATTCTTGACATGCTTGATAATGTCCAAGGCAGTTGTAAAACTTCAATGTATATCGTATGCCAATATATTTTTTTCAACTACAGTTATGGACAGTACAAAAGACTGCGTGACACAATTGACAAATATGAAGGTGGTTTGGAGGTGTTTTCTCGTGGTTATGAGAAATTCGGTTTCACTCGCAGGTATTACTAGTGACCAATTTGGAAGGTTGATTTTTTTCTAAATTCCGTATGTCCTGAATTCAATTGTTTTCATATTGTGCACATTTCTCTTAGTTGTTTGTGATCTGTTATTACTTGTATTATATTTTACATCTTCATGGAAGAAGGGAAGAAGAAGAAAGTATTAGTATTTTTTTCTTCAATTGATCAGGAGATGAAGCAAACATATTGGCGAGGTAGAGAAGAGCATAGAAAATGCTATGATGTGGCTTATTATTTGTATTACAAACCTCCTTTTCTGGTGTTATGAATTTATTGTCCTTTTAGTTCATTGTTAAAATTCTCATTAGCTTGCTTAAAAGATTGTTGATTATGACTATCAATTCATTGTTGCTTAGACTTATTTAAGCATGATTAGTATTTTTTAAATGCATCTTACCTTTGCTCACCACTCCCTGATTAAAAGACCATATGAGTATTTATTTCCAAGTGCTGGGAATGCAACATATGTTTGGCTTTGAAATAAAAGACAATGGTACGTGAGGTTGCTCCATGAACCTTCTTGTGATTGATTCGCAGAGGAGGGGTGGAACTCATAATTCAAATTCATCTTGGGTTTTTGATAGATTAGCATGCTTCTTCTAGGTCAAACAAAAGATTGGTAAGCAGAACAATTTATTCTGCATGCGAGTGGACCTTTGGCAGAAAGTAAATCTATCAAATTGATACCCTCTTTTCCTGGTCACAGCATAGCTCTTTCATATATAGTTTATATGCTCCTAAATTCAATTGCGTACATCTTGTGGATTATTATGTGCTCCTAGTCAGACACTGCTACGGTCTCTTATCTCTTCTATTTAAGTATTATTTCAGTTGATGATTACAATATCAAATGCTTTTCCAGTGCCACAGGTATAACTTATCGAGAGTGGGCACCTGGAGCTAAGGTTTGTTTGACCTCAGTTCTGTTTTAGGGAGATTTTGTTTTTCTACTATTTTTACTTTTACTAATGATATTATTATTTCCTTTTTTTATATTTGATTGAAGGTTTTATTAAAAAAACATACAAAAAGGTGGAGCCCTAATACAGAGGAAGTGTACAAGAGAAACACCTAACAATAAATAAAAAAAAGAGTTGAGAAGCTGCTCAAAAGAACAGGGTACTGAAAAATAAAGTTTTAACCTGGAACCATGTTCTGCCTAGTCTAAGTACCGGTATCACAAGAAGTATTGGTGCAGGCATCCCTACCATGCTCATGACTGCAGTCAAAGATATGGATGAACTGATGGAAAATGTTATCAAATGTAATTTGGAGTAGTGTATCCATCCTTTTATTAGAAAAAAAGGGGTAACATTCTTTAGATGATTGAAGTCAAAACTTCTAAGATCTCTATGCACGTATTACCTGCAATTTAGCATAATGTAGATGATTGGTATAATTACTAATAAAAATTATGTTGAAATTAGCATTCATTTTTTTTCTATAAATACAAAATTTATTAAAGGTGCTGAAAGGGTGAAATGGGGTATTTAGCAATTATACAAAAGGACATCCAAAAATACAAGTAAA